>NC_136057.1:798413943-798698631 GCF_964261635.1 Lissotriton helveticus | reverse complement strand
GTTGGCACAGTCATCTGTAATAGGCCACAGGAGGGTGCGAACAGACCAAGGGCCCCAGAGGGCACGAAAACCCACTAGGATTCCCTCAGGGCCAGAAGCTACCACGCCCAGCGACCCAAAGCAGCCCAAGAGACATGGCAGCAGAACCTACAGAGAGCAGCCCAAAGTAGACAATAGCAGGAACAGCCAACAATGGCAAAAGGCCACACAACCAAATGCAAAAGAGAGTTGAGATAAAGTAGGAGCAGACCCAAACACCCCGCCCCAACCAAGAACTAAGAGCAACAGAGCCAACAACCAGACCAACCTCACCACCACTGGGGAGGCCCACAACAGACCAGCCTGACAATAGGAGGAGAGGGCCAACAGGGCTTAGCCCCACACCCAGAGGACCAACCAAGGGCAGGACCACACAGACGAAACTGGGAAGGGAGGAGATATCGTTAAATAATTAAGCTCCCGCCAACCCAACTGACTGAGCCCGAGAGAGCTCAGAGGACACCAAAGCCACAGAAAACCACAGAGAAGCATCAGGCCCAAAGGCAAGAACACCCAGCACCAACCACTAGCACCGGCACAGGACGGATACCAAAGCCTACATACCCGGAGAAGGAGCAGGGGCTCTGGGACAGGTCAACAGTGAATGACTGAGGAACCCACAAAAGAGCGCAGGGAACACCGGGACACAACCACCGGAGCTCTGCCCAACAACAGCACCACCACGTCCAGATGGATGGAGGCCGGACGAGCACCAAAACACCAGACACCTGTATACCAACCAGGAGGACCAGGTGGCCAGAAGCACAAAGATCTCCAGTACAGAAAGAAAACAGGGGGAAAGCCAGAGGCCAGAACCTAGCAAGACAAAACACCCCAACAGGAAAGAGGACAACCACAAGGCCCCATCCAAGGAAAGACACCTGAGGGGTGGACACCACCAGGCCCAGAGCTGGAACGAATCCGACCAGGGCCCAGAAAACCGAGTTGACCGCGAAAAGAGTGAGGAAACCCCCAAGGCCACAAGACCAGGGAAACCCAAAACCAAACAGGCATACCAGGGAAATCCATGCCCCATAAAATACACACCAAGGACAACACCTTGAACCACAAACCCGGGGTTGATGCAAGGCAGAAAACAGCACCGTAGATGGACCAACCCACCGGCCACCAAAGACAAGCTGAACAAAATGGGCAATGACGAGCCATGGCACAACCCAGATGCCACAACTGGGATGAGGGCTAATGGACACCGTGCCACCCAGCCGAAACCAGGAAGGGGACACCCCCAACCGAAGGATCAGGCAACAAACTGGCCAGGAGGGCAAATAACAACTCCCAGGAACCATCGCAAAAGAACCCCGACACCAGCCGCAGAAGGGCCAAGACAAAGACCCACGCCAGCCCGAGAGCAACCAAGGACAGAAACCACCAAGGGCCCCAATGCTCCAGGTCAAAAACCTGGCAGCAAACCAATCACCATTCCAGAACCCCAAGGACAGAAGAGACCCACAGGGTGGCCCTCAGGCCCCCAGCCCCCCAGAAAGTCAACCTACAGAAACACAGACCCGCCACAAGAGACAGGAGCAGGAAACACCATTGGCCACAAAAAAGTCAAACCACAAGACAGGGAGGCCAAACAAAAGCCTAGGAGAACAAGCAATAGCCTGCAACCAACGGCCAGCGACTTGAAAAAGCAGGGATGCCCCCCCCCCCCCAAGTCGGACACAGGGCCACCACCAAATGCCCCAAGATGAAGGGAACGGAGCAAGAAGGCCCCGGCATAGCCCAAAAGGCTAGAGGCAGAAAACCCTAAACAAAAAAAGGCTGTCACAGCCGCCCCAGCACAGAGGCAACAAGGTCAACACGGCACCCATATGGACCCGGGAAGAGAGGCCCAGAGAGCCACACATGAGAAAAAACACTAAACCCCGAAGACAGAAAGAAAAGTCACAGGAATCAGCCACAACCAGTGCATCCCAGGGACAAGACCCACAAACCACAGAGAAAATGCCAGGTAAGAAGATAAGCAGCCTGTACGAAGATGGCCACAGCACCACCCAGCCCGCACTGGGGGAAGGCAGTCGCAGAAGAAACCAAAGGGAAGAACAATGGCCCGATCCCCCAGCCATACAAAGCACAGAACTCGCTGACCCCAGGGGAACGAGAGCACCCACACCCAAGGAAGATGCTAAGAAGAATACCCCCATGCAGATACCCAAAAGGCTCCCCCTTCCCCTGGCACCAAGGCCCAATGTCCAGCACCAGACACACACCCTGGAGGCTAGCCCGCCCATGAACCAGAAAGCACCTAACCAGGAGACACGGGCAGAGAACACACAGAGGCAACTCAACCAACTCAGGAAGACAGGCGATAGGCCAGAAAGGACCCATGCCACAGAAGGGCAGCAAATACCCAAGGAAGTTGCACAAGCACAGGCACCAATGCCGAGGCGGGACACAGCCCCAAGAGGAACAGGGTACACTAGAGGCCGACTCCCAAGCCACAGGACCAAGCACAGTCAAACCCAACAGAAAACACATGTACTACTTTTCAAATGCCAGGTACCCTACCCTCTATGACTTTAGGGCCTACCTTAGGGTTGACTTATAAGTATTAAAAAGAAAGGTTTAGGCCTGACAAAAGGTTTATTTTGTGAGATGTAATGGTAATTTAATACTGCACTAGAGGCTACTGTAACAGGCCTTAGACATGTTTTACAAAGCAAATTCAGTGTGTGGCCCAATGTGTACTGGAGCCCACTAGTAGCATTTAATTTACAGACCTAACTACATGTAGTACCATTTACAAGGCAGGCACTTACAAGGCAATTAAATGTACTAATCAGGTGTTGGTCAATTTATATAATGTTTTAGGGAGAAAGCGCAAGAACTTTACCACTGATTAGCAGGGAAAAAGAGTCCTAAAAGGCTACAAAAACTGGTTCAACAAAGGAAGGCAAGGGAAGGCAAAAGTTTAGGGAAACAGAAAGGTCAGGTCCAAAAGTTACACTTACATACAGTGAAGATCCAAAAACAGGGTAATCGAAAGCAAAACATTTTGTTGGTTAAATGGGCAAACTTCATTTGCTACATACAGTGCCACCTGCTGAAACTACAGGAAGAACTAGCTTATGGGTACTCTCGCTTAATCAGTAGTAAGAAGTGGCAATGGGATCTGACCAAATATTCCTTTTGCCAATTTTCTGCCCCTTAAGAAATCTTACTCTGGGTTTTCTATGCCCAGACCACCCACCTAACTCAACCACGAAGCCACTACTCCTAAAGGTAACCCAGACTGCACTAAAAACCCTCTTGGTTCTAGGTCGAATACATCCAGGAAACGTAATGCCTACATGGCCTGAGCAAGTCTCAGCCCACCATTGCCCTGGGTCATGCAACTCCCTTCCTGGCAAGGGTTCAGTACCTCAACACTGATGCCTTCACAGTCAAACCCTCTAGAGCATACACAGCCCACTACCCTCACTCATCTGGGTAACTACACCCTAAGGATGCAGACACAGGTCAATCACATGACCTCTGCCCCTCAAGTACAGCAGTTGTGAGGGGGTATATAGATGCCCCATAAAATCACACAGACGCTTGTCCTCAGTTGATAGTGGAACAAACTTCCAGCATCCAAGACCGATGTGCTCCGTGGATTAAGAGCTGCCACTTTTTCAATGCCATACATTTGATCAAGTTGGACTATCTGCTTACAAAATATTATATCTAAAATGTATTTCCTAAATAGTTGTCCTCATCAGTGAACTAAAATGCATTAATTCTTGGCCCAAGTTCAAAAAGCATGTGGAATTATTTACCAAAATCTTGCAATATGGCTTAAGTGTTGGGATTAGTAAAGATAAGCATGATGTTTCCTCATGGTCATTCTTACACATATAAAAATCTCTGAGTCCACGAAACATGTGTCATCCTTATCTGCATATTTGAATATATGTCCTATCAAAAAACAATTTGATGTGAAAAACTAGCTGAGTACCGCAAAAGATGTTGTGCTGAGCACATCGATGGTGAAGAGGAGGGCTGAGTAGATGCACATTGTATAGCATACACGAGCAGAAATATGGTTCATTATGAAGAATTGGACATAATACTGTGGGGGAATAGAGACATTTGATAATGAAATTGCGAAAGAGCGAGACAATGCTTTGGTATTATTACCACAACAGAAAAGTGTAAAGATCATTGCAAATATTTCACAATATTTGAATCAAGGATCAGTGAGAATAACACTATTTGAAAGCATTTGTCAAGTCTCTCTCACACTCAAAGTGTCAGGCCTACTGCCTTTATCATTACATTTCATTATAACCAAGACTATGACCACGTCATTTGCTTGTCGCCATAAGCAACCCAGTCCTGCAATGTTGGTTCATATGCCTTCTTGCAAAACAACCATCAGGTTTACCATAATGAAATTACAAATATGTATAAAATGCAGTTGTGAAAACAATACAAAATCCTTAAATCTAGACCCGAATAAGGATTACCATAGTGCAAATCGACAATTCCCATAATTTGTCCAGGTAGGTCACCAGCACTTAAATCTTTGCATACTATTTTGATCTGTGAGATTCCATGTGACAAAATACCTTCCTACAGGCTGTAGCAGTGTAACAACAATCAAACCCTTAACATCTTCCATGCTCATGACGGCTCCCGGTCGTCATGAGTCACGGTGGGCGTGTGCTGATGACGGCCGGGAGCCATCATGACCACGCCTGCGATCGGAATGTTCAGCACTGCGGCGGAATTCGCGCCGCAGTGATGAGGTTAAAAGCTGTTTGCTTTTGATACATTTTATTATAAACAGAAAACACCTAAGGAACGTGGCAGAACATTTATCATTGAACTGATTAGGCTTCAATGCTCTACCAATGACTTGAAACTAAATACATCCCAGGTCTACAGAAGTGCACAGAAGCAGGCAAACAGCATAAACTCATTCATAAAATCATAACTATGTAAACAGAATTGAAGTTTGGAAAACAATATACAGCCACTCTCAATAGGGCCTAACAAGAAATATAACATTGAAATTCTACGGCTAGGGTTTGTCAGTGTGGGGGACCAACACCATAACCCTTGCTTGTGATGGTATTCTGTGAATTACATGGAACCAAATACCTTTCTACGGCCTGAAACATAATGTGACTACAGTCAACGGTTAGAGGCCGGTAACCAGAAACGAGAGGGACCCCACTACACCAAGAGACAGGATTCACATTTGGACCCAGTATCAGAAGCCTACAGGCTTTCGCACATGTGTTTCACAATAAATAAGCCAGGCATACTGCATGTTTAAACAATTTTTATTGGGTTTTATCAACTTTAGACATTAACAGTTGTAGCAGGAACAAAAACGGGTAGCATTCTACAGATACATTTCAATTTCAGTACATGAAAGTAACTAAGGTTCAGTACCTGCACTAACAATATGTAAGTCAAATAGCAAGCAACAGAATCTTGGTTTCAATTTGTGCATCTCTTTATAGGCTAAGAGTAAAAAGCATTGACTTGTAATGATGACAAATGTCAGAATCCTTCAACTACGTGCTGCCGTATAAACGGTCTACCTTTGTGTCCTAGAAGGATAAGGGAGACCCAACAATAATGAGGATGGTTTGCAGAAATGGAAAGAATAAACCAAGGGGAGCATGAGCTATAAAGGTATAATGAGGCAAAACTGAAGTTGGGGGGTTGCGGAGTGGGTATGAACTTTGGCATAATATGATGGAGGAGGAGGGTGGCTGGGGATAGAGGGTCCGATTCACAGAACTAACTTAAGACAAAATCCTAAACTTACTACCATTTTGGTATTCACAGAAGGCCCTTACTCATTTTGGTATTCACGAAAGGCACTTACTCATTTCGGTATTCACAGAAGTTAGGAGTCCTAACTTTAGGACTCCCAAATGCCTTCTGTGAATACCGAAAGTCTTAAAGTTAGGATTGTTCTCAGTTTAGGAGTAGTAAAGTTAGGACTCCTAAGTTTAGGACTCCTAAATGCCTTCTGTGAATACCGAAAGTCTTAAAGTTAGGATTTTTCTCAGTTTAGGAGTAATAAAATTAGGACTCCTTACTTTAGGACTCCTAACTGAGAAAGATTCTGCATATTCCACGAGCAGAATGGAAGGGTCAGGTGACTACTCAAGCCTATGTTGGGGTACCCTACGAAACATAACATTGGGGTTGAGTCCGCACAGTGTTGTCTGGGAATATCGATAAGTGATAGTTTCATTTTCCAGAGGAGCTGCTTATAGGAGAGCGTCTCTGTCTTTGTAGTGGACCATCTTTGCCACCACTGGATGAGGGGGTGTCCCAGGTTGGAGATGGCATGTACTATAGCTTCTAGTGTATCTTGGGGTTTTAAAGGTGCCCGGTCACCCCCTTCAAGCCGATCTGATGTTCAAGTCACCGGTTAGGTGGACAGGATTGGCTCCTGGTGGTATTTTGTCCGCCCATAGTGTCCATGTCCAGAAGGTCTCAGGTAACATCCCTGACAGTGCCCCGGGGTGTTAGGCGGTTGGCAGTTGATAGGCCTCTGTGGATTATAGGAGGCTTTCTGTCCAGAAGGCCTTAGGTAATGTCCCAGATAGTCATTTGTGTATCAGGCAATTGGAGGGCTTCCAGGAGTGACAGAGGGAGGCTACAAAAAACATCCCTAAGTGATAGGGGTGGGCAGCGGTAGCTACGGAAGTCTTCAAACCAGGCATGTGACCTTGTCAGGGTAGAAGGTGAAGGCAGACAGCAGCGGGGTGGAGGAAAGGCAGTGTCCCTAATAAAGCTTTCTGCCTATCTTAATGTAGCATCAATGTACCAGGGCATTTTCCACTAATACAAGAATACTGCACTGCAAGCCACTCTGCCCATGCACCGTATATTTTGTCATGGTAGGAGCCATGTGCACCATGAATTATCATGGTAGGTTAGGGTGACTTTCTTCTTTATTGACCCACTTAAACCCTTTTATTTTTGTAGGGCTCTGAACGTGGTAATGGTGAGCATTCTTCAGGCAAAGCAGCCGTGTGCAGCATAAAGCAAAGCAGCCACTCTGTCAAGCTAATAGCAAAGGGCTTCTAGTGTCACTTGGAGCCTTAGGTGCAGCACTGGCAACAGGCTTTTCACACACATCAGCTGGGCCACCTCACATCACACCCACCCAGGGACCCAGCTGGGACAACAGCAATACAGGGGCAAGGAGCAAAGCGCTATTCAGGTAAGTGCACACCGCACCAGCCATAGGCACCCCTCGTGCAGTGTGAGCAACTGGCTCCCCAGGCACGGCAGTGAGGGTGGTGACTCATTAAGTTCTGCCTCGTGATCCCAGGCCCAAACTATGTCAGTTGCCTGTCGTGATGTCAGCTGCCTGTCTTATATGTCCCAGCGACCCTGCTGTCTACTGCACTCACCGCAGCAAGTACAATTCTGCCCAGCCGCTTCCTGCCACCTGTGTCCCAGTTTGATGCAAGATTATTAGGAAGTGCACTGTTCGGGCACTGGAACTCCTCTATTAGACATCTGCCAGCTTCAGCTATGGAACGCTGCCCCCTACATTTGCAAAAACATTTCACAATAAACAGGCCAGAACTATGGTATAAGGCATAACATTTCCCTGCATATCAACCAAGCCAATAGCTGTTGTCATTAGCTTGTCACCATAATGAACACAGGCCTACTCTACTGAGCATAAGCTAAACCACATGGCAGTCATTGGGCATACAGACAAAATTTACAAATGGATCCAAAATTACTGTTGGTAAAGCTAAATATTATCTCTCCTAACAAGGTTTAAAAGGATTATCACAGTTCAAGTCTTCTATACTCATGCTGTGTCAAAGGGTGTAACTGACATCAACATCCTTGCCTATTAATGTAATCTTTGAGCTTCCTTGTAACCAAAACCCTGAAGGCTTTAATTAAGAGTAAAAACAATCCACCATTCAATGCCTATTACTTTAAGACATGCTTTTCCAAGTCAATATTTCAAGCCTACTGCGTTTATCATAACTTTTCAAAATAAACAATCAAGCATTGTATTGATCCCATAAGGTCAGGTGACAGTTGCACTGTTAATCTTGACTTCAAAATCCATGTAGCTTAATGAGTATGTTCTTTCTGTTATGTACTGTAAATATATAATCGAAACCAATGTTATGGTATATAAAATATTAAGGATTATTACCTGAAATTAATATGTAGCTTGGGTGCATCATCAGAGTGTTTTCCTGTGTCCTTTATTCCTATTCTGGAATGATTGTAGCATGTTGTGTCAGTTGGAGGAGGATCACAGGACAGAGTGGACGCTGGTTGATGGGCTTGTTTATCCAGCTTTTATGGGCCATTAAATCTACTTATAAAACTTACCTGATGGTTTATTTGTTATTGTTTTAAAAACACGCTTTTCACTACAGACTGCCACTCACTCATTCTGTTTTTTTATCTCCTCGCTCGCTGAGCTTGCTTGAATAACCTCATGTTTTTATTATTCTGCTGCTATCTCTGGGAATTCTGCTTTTTTAAATTGAAACCTCACTCACCCGCACTCATCTTCCTGGCTCAGCTGCTGTTGGCTGTTACGCCCACTCGGCAGACAATCAGCGAGCAGGGGGGGCGAAGCTAAGGCTGCCACCGCTACTTTACGCCGGTCGCAGCACGGAAGCGGGATTCTGGTTGTTTATCTCCTCGCTCGCTGAGCTTGCTTGCAGAATCGCTTGTGTTTTTATTATTCCACTGCTATCTCTGGAAATTCTGCTTTTTTAAAATTGAAACCTCACTCACCCACACGCATCTTCCTGGCCCAGCTGCTATTGGCTGTCACGCCCACTCGACAGCCAATCAGTGAGAAGGGGGCGGAGCTAAGGCTGCCACCGGCTACTTTGTGTCTGTCACAGCGGGGGAGCGGGATTCTGGTTGTTTATCTCCTCGCTCGCTGACCTTGCTTGCAGAACCGCTTTTGTTTTTATTATTCTGCTGCTATCTCTGGGAATTCTGCTTTTTTTAAATCGAAACCTCACGCACCCGCACGCATCTTCCTAGCCCAGCTGCTTTTGGCTGTCACGCCCACTCAACAGCCAATCTGCATGAAGGGGGGCGGAGCTAAGGCTGCCACAGGCTACTTCATCCCAGTCGCAGCACGGGAGCGCAACGGATGCGCGCCGAAGTTGCGCCAAAGGCAAGCACGTCTGCGCCCGTCCTTGCCTTTCTGGGATCTGGGGTCCACCATTATGCTAAAAAAAATTGCTATAATAGTGGTTAGCTGATAGCACTTCACGTAGCTTCTACCAAGCTCAATCCCCTTATGTATTCTAACATGGTGGAACAAGGAATCCTGCCCTTAGAACCACCTTGCCTGAATTGAGTGGTGTGCAGACTGAAGGCTCACCCGAGCTTCAACACGGCCATGCTTACAGCGAACAGGAGCTCTCTGTTATATATCTGAATACCCGTTCGCTGGTTAAACATCAGATGGATATCTTTCTACTGCTGACATTTGAGCAGCCTGATCTTCTCTTGCTTACCGAGACCTGGCTATCCCAGGAATCATCTCCTGATATCCTTGCGGCATTACCCTCTGACTATCATATTACTCAGGCCAACCGTCCACAGGGGAAATCTGGCGGAGGAGTAGCATCACACGCCATGATTGTAACTATACGGTCTTAACCCAGCTAGACCTACCCTCAGTGGACAACCTGGTGATTGCATTTGGATTTAAATCGGATAATGCCCCTTTGGTATGTATCCTACTCTATAGACCTCCTCAAAGGATGCCTCTCTTTCCTCACTCTTTGGGTGAACAGATAGCTCACTTGGTAACTATGGGAAGGTTCTGCTGATGGATGACTTCAACTACTGAGCCGATGACATTTTTGGCGGCCCACAATCGGCTGAACTGACTGAGCTCCTTTCAGGACTAAACCTAACTCAACAGGTATCCTTGGCTATGCATATAAAGGGGCACATTCTTGATCAGGTCTAGACTCTTACTCTCATTACGTCTCCCATCTCAGTCGTACCATGTACCTGGTCTGACCACCATTTTTATCAAATTCACTGTTCAAATTAATCTTGTGAATAACTATTCCAGCCTGGCTGGGCGCACTCGCAGAAACTGGAATAAGATTGAGAAACCTTTATTCCTTGCTTCCCTTGCCAGCTCGGTCCCTCCGAGCAATTCCTCAATCAACCTGGTCGATGCCCACTTGACCAGTTGGTTACTGACCGCCAGCGACAAGTTTGCTCCTCTTGGAAGATTCATACGTCTCGCCACCATGTTGACCAGAAATGGTTTTCTAATGAGCTGAAACATCAAAAACTCGGCTTAAGGCAATTAGAAAGAAAGTGGTGAAGTAACTACAAACTTGAAGACAAACAAGCCTATTTAGACTTTTTGAAAGCTTATAAAACAGCTATCTTGAAGGCCAAAGAGGTGCACTTTTCATCCAAAATTTTGTCAGCAACTAACCGCTCAAAGGAGATCTTTCATATTGTGAATGAGCTTTCTAATCCTGACAGAGTTTTGTGTAAGCCTCCCCCATCACAAACTTTTTGTAACGGGCTGAACCTTTTTTTCATTGATAAAATCCACAAAATCAGATCTAGTATTCTAGTTGGTCAAACTTTGGACCTCATCACATTCTTAACCATAGCACTTTCTCACATTTTCCTGCAATATGTGAGCACACTCTCAGAAACCTTCTTTTCAAAGTCAAATCGGGTTTTCCCACCGATTGTTACACTCTCTGAATTCTGAAGGAAATATTTACTACCCTTCCTAGTCCTGCTCTTAATCTTTTAAATGAGTTGCTGTCTCAGGTCATTGTTCCAGCAACCTTCAAAGAGGCAATTGTTATCCCCCTCTTAAAGAAGGTGGGATCCGATCGGCTTACTTTGACTAATTACCGCCCTATTTACCTTCTCCCCTATTTAGCTTAGATTTTGAAAGCATATGTACCCAGGCTGTTTTACAGACTTCTTGTCGGAATCTGAATTCCTTGACACCCACCAGGAGGGTTTCCGCCCGGCACATTCTACCAAGGCAGTGATCCTGACAGTCTTGGATACCTTTCGCAATGAGGTTGATAGGGGCTTTTCACAGGCCCTTGTTTTGCTTGACCTTTCCGCTGCCTTCGACACGGTTGACCATTCCCTCCTGGTTGACTGTGAAGGACTTTGTAATCTCTGGCCTTGCCTTAAGCTGGATTAGCTCCTTTCTGGAAAACCGCTCTCAGGCGGTCTGTACTTCCCAGTTTACTGCCCCTAGAGTTAAAATCTCATGTGGAGTCCCTCAGGGCTCTTCTCTCTCTCCCCTGTTGCTCAATCTTTACCTTCTCCCTCTTGTTCGAGCCTTGAAGGAGCGCAAAGTCTCCACCGTCAATTATGCAGACGACTTCCAACTCATTTTTCCCATCAGTAACTCCCCGGAATCAATTCATGCTTTTCAATCCACCATGCTGTTCATCAGTGAATGGATGAACAAGAATCATCTAAAACTTAATCTGGACAAGATGGAGTTGGTTTTAACTGGTGGTATCACTGGGAGCCCATGGGGACCCCACTTTTAGCCTAGGGAACTGGGCCAGTCCCCTGTCCCTTCTAGCTCAGCTAAAAGCCTTGGAGTGGTTATTAGCCAGGACCTCAATTTGAAGTCCTAGATCAACTCGGTGAATTCCACCTGCTTTTTTCAACTTCGTAAAATAAAAAAGATTTGTAGATTCCTCACTCATGATGCCCATATTCAGGTGATGGTCATGTTCCATGTCGATTATGCTGACTTTATACCTCGGGCATCCCGCTTTATCTTTCCAGACGTCTATAAATAATACAAAACCAGTCTCGCCTGATTGTTCATCTTCCCAGGCGTCAGCACATCACCCCTCTTCTGAAGAATTTACATTGGCTTCCGGTTGCCCAGCGGTGTGCTTTTAAGATTGGATGTCTTATTTTCATGTCACTTCATGGCAGAAGTCCGAAATTTGCTACCAACATGCTTATCAAATATGCTCCAACACAGAATCTTTGCTCAGCCCACAAAAATCTATTATTTACCCCTCATTTCAGATTAAAGCGCACTGGTGGTGCCAGGTTTTCTACCCTGACCCCCACTTTCTGGAATTCTCTTCCCTCTGAAATCCGTTTTTGCACTAATCTTCTTGGCTTCCAAAGTCTTTTAAAGACTTGGCTCTTCCGACAGGCCTTCTGAACCTTTCTCTAGAGCTTGGATTTCAACCGGATTAGCGCCATGAAATCCCCCCGGTGTACGTGGGCTTTATAAATTCTGTTTTAACATAACATAACTCATCTGTGTTGCTACCATAGAAAAATAATATAAATGATCTAGTTATAAAAGACACTTCAATAGCATGACAACGGTATGTGTGTGCCCCTGAATGTTCAAACTCAGGCAGCTGGATGAATACACACAATTATCACATCTGTGTTGAGAGCAAGCACTTTGTTTTTGTGGAAGCACCCAACACTGTCCAATCAAAACATGTACTCCTGGTTCCCATCATGTAGGCAAACCCAAAGCACTTCTTCCGTAATTTTCTCACTACATTTGGGTTGTTAAGCCAGACCATGAAAAGATGTGTACACTACAACCCTGTATGCGCCTACATTGCACCTAAAAAAAAGGGAGTTTACTATCCCCATGCAAGAATAAGGCACAGCTGCTTCCTTCCCAAAACAGGATCGCATCTGCCATTTGGGTGACATCTTGATGTCCATGAAAAACACAAAGGAAATGAGAACTCACATGGATACTGTGTAAATAAAAAAGCATCTTACAGAACAGTTCCAGCTTGGTGCTTGATTAAAGTGATGCCAATAAGCTGGTAATTATTTTATCATACACTTGTAAGATCAGGAAAAAATCTAAATGTGCCAAAAGATGACTTCATTATAAACATGAATCCCACAATTTACATTATCCGTGAGACTGAAAAGCAATTTAAGTACTTAAGTGGAACACAGCAGGAGTACCTGCCCACCACTACACTGTTAAACCATGAACTCTAAAACTGTGCAAATGGTTAATACTAAGTTCAGAGTTTGAATGTCTGCTGAGGTCATGGCTTCCATAGGAAAAACTGATATAGCATAAGGATTTGGAAATTCGGTTAGTAACTGCTCCGACATAAGAGCAGTCAAAAACAAGTTTCACTTTTTCACTGTTCTGCCCTCAGAGCAGCAAGAAGTTAGACCTTGCATCCAGTGCACTCACTAATGGGGGCTTGTCAAGTACTATGGGCCACAAGAGATCTGAAGGAGACAGATTAATATGGGTGGTGTGGGCCATACATGTCATAAAATTGTAAATGATTAACTAAAATGGAGGGCTGGTTTTTACCTCGAGTTCTGCGTAACATAATAGAGAACTTAAGATTCACTCTTGTTGTTTATTTGATGTCACTCAGAAGAACACCTCAGTGGAAAATATCCATTATTCATGGTTACTATTGGACTTGGACCTTTCTTCAGGGTAATCCCCACACCTTTTGCCTTCACCCTCCTGTGCTATGAAGCTGTTTTGTCAGCTTTCAGGTCTCTGCACACATTACCACTGCTAATCATAGCTAAAGTATCTGTGCTCTCTCCTTCAAACATGGTACAACTGGTTTACATCCAATTGGCACATTTAAGTTATTCCTAAGATCCTAGTAAAGTGTGACAAAACGTGTATTCAAGGACTGGTTATTAAATACCACTTGTGGACTTGCAGCACTGATTGTGCCACCCACTTAGCCTTTAAACATGTGTAAGGACAGCCGTTGGAGCCTGTGTGAGCAGTTGTAAACTGCCATTTTGACCTGAAAAATGAAATCTTTTGCAGGCCTAATCCATGCTTTTTAATAGATTGAATGCATCCCTAGGGCAGACCCCAAACAGCTCACAGGGCAGACTGTAGTGTATTTAAAAAGTTGGACATGCACTTTTAACTTGTGCATGTCCTAGTAGTGAAAAACTCTCAAACTCGTTTTTCACTACTGCAAGGCCAACTTGCCCCACAGGATAACTTTGGGTTAATCTATTACATTTAATAAGTGATAACTTTGAATTGGGAACAGGTAGGAATGTCACATTTGGGGGTCTAAATAATTGTTAGTTATAACCCTCTTTAAAAGTAAGGTCAGATTTAAGTCACAATTCATAAAAATGCCACTTTTAGAAAGAACATGAAAAATGCCAATACAGACTGATGCTTTGTACACATTAAATTTTTTATGAACACTCTATTTAATAATAGTGATCACGTGACTCTTCTTTTCACATTTGTCCTTCAGTTAAAAAAAATATTAATCATATACAGAAGCACATTACAACTGAATCTGACAAAAACAATTCACATAAACCCACCCTACAAACATATACAACAATTTTGCACAAGTAAATCTAAACAAAATCAAAAACATCTAAACATACAAATCATTTATGACAGTACACAGCCATTCACAGTTCTGAAATGTTCATGCCCAAGCAGGAAGACACACAAGTTAACAACAATTTAAATTATCTGTCTATTCCTACATCAATGGGCTACACAACCTAGCAATGCAGAGCTTTTCCAACCAAGGAATGATTATCTCAGGTTTGGTATTGTTTCCCTGATTGGAAAGCCTAATATATTCATTTGTAGGTTGGGATGTAGTCGAACCTGTGGTTTTATTTGAAAGTTCTCCTCAGAATTCAGAACTGGTACTCGGTGCAAACATAAAACTGAACAACCTCAATAACTTTGACACTATTTCTAACTATACAGGTGGTCATACTTATTACCTCCATACGTATGCTGACACCTATATGTTTAACTTAGGTTCATCAAATACTTTGCCTAAATTCCTTGCAAATCCTGCTTCAATTGTCCAATTGTCTGATCTAAAAATAGCAAACAAGGGTCCTGATTGGTATATCACCAATAACAGTCAATGATTAATTCTTTCTCAGCCCTTCTCTATATTATTACTCACATTGCTACTAAGAACCATTCAATCCGCTTTACTTCTCTACTCTGCTTTTACAATACCTTCTGCGTCCCAATTCTGAAACAGAAAAACAAAGGAGTTTCAACTCATGTGATGTCAAATTATATTCTCGGAATCTAAAACTATGTTTGTTGCTTGGATGGATAGGCTTGGTCTACCATGGAGAGAGCGTGACTCAAGGGGACAAGGGGAGTTTAAAAATGTTGTGAGTGAGAACTAGATACAGTCTCAAATGATTATGTCATCCATGTCGACAGTGTTTCCTGTCATGGTCGCTACACATCGCTGCCAACATGACAGACTCCAAAGCTAGAGAATGCTACACCGTTGATTTAGATTTTATAGTTTAGCTGCCGGTCTCCTAGCGTTATCTCTCTGATGGAGGGAGTCCATCATGGTACGCGCTCAACCATGCACCATCACTATGGCTATTGGCTGTATGCTAGTAGAACACACCTGATGTTCACTGGTCAAATGGAAACACCGGCAAACCACACTATAAAATTCACACCATTTCAGAACATAATCCTTCGCCGTTCGAGCTCCACCACACAATATACAACCAGAACCTTTGTCAGTCAAGTAATTTTTTGTTTTGCTTTTCCATATTTCTTGTCCCTTTATTTTATTACACTTTACACCTTGCGGTAAAGTTTTTTATTTGATATTATTTCGTGGCACAATGCCAGACCATCAAATTCCCCATCTTTTTAGTGGGTGAATTGTCAATCATGGTGGATGAAACCATAAGAGTAGAGTCACAATTGTTTGGAGCTCAAGTCTAAAATACATGTAGAAAAGGCAAACGTGGGCCAAAATAGATGGCAGAGTGAATGCTGTAGCTTACAACTTGTGCAAAGAGAAGAAAAATAGGAGGTGGTTGCACGACCTGCAGGGGAGGTTGCGTTCCATGGCTTCCAAGTGTCTCTTGAAGGCCAACACGACTGTTGGTGGTACTCTCAGGCCCCACTTACAACTCATGCTCTGGGAGGAGAAGCTCCTACAGATCCTACATACTGACAGCTTGACAGCAATACCTGTTGTAGTGTAGTATGGTAAGTTCCACTTTACAATCTCTCACTAAACCTCAATGTCCTGTTTGCTTTCAGATTAGCTGTTGCTAATGTGTTCTGCACATATCATAACATAGAAACCTCAAATTATCAGTTTCAGTTAATTTAGATTGTTTGTGTGAAACGATTGTGTTGCATCTAAGATTAAACAGGGTTCAATCTCCATTACATCTGACATGATGCCTGTATACCATCTACCATAAATGCCTCATATTGAGCATGTCTGGACCATTTCCACTGCATATTTTCCACACATATGTTCCACGTACTATTTTGCAAGTGTTAGGAAGATGTCTTTGAAATGAATACAACTACCATGATGACTTGTTGCAGTTTTCTCAAAAGAATATTGCTATGTCATATTGCTCATTCTATCTTTTCTAACAGATTTCGACATATGGCAAAGTGTCATGTAGTGATCAAACTAGTTATAACGCCTTATTCAATGCTCTCTTCCCAATATGGTTTGTGTTGTTTTCTGCATGTTTTAATGTTTTTATCAACCAATTGAATGTCTTTCATGAGTTTCATAAATCAAACTGTGTTGACACAAAAATTGTAAGGTATGTAAATGACTATGCTGAATATAAGTGGTACTTGTTAAACTTAACTCTGCACTGTGCACATGATGACTAATGCCAAAAATTCATCCAACCTGCGAAAACGTTTGTTATTAAGTAAGTAGTAAGTTAGAATTGTCAATTACACATTTCACCTCTACACTGCATTGAGCTAAATTGCTGGGAGATGTTAAGTATACTTCCTAATCACTACATGAAAATTCCTGGACATCTTATTACCTGCTTATTTGTGCTGGTTGAAATTGCTAAAAGTTAGGGTAATATGTGCAATACCACTGAAAGCTATCTTCACAATAACATCTACCTACTTTGTCTTTAGGTATCAACATTGTTTTTCCCAAAAGATTTGAATGTACAATACAAACAAAACAAAAGGTTCTCAATTTCACAATTGGTACAACTGGCAGAGCATGTGTCAAGGAATCTGCTACTGAAGAGACCTCCACTCCAGACCAGGATCAACCTGTCAGTAAGGCCAAAACTCCTGTTAATCTGGAGGACAATGAGGAGCCTGGTCCATATGGTAGCTATGGGCAGCTGGCTCCAGTGGCACTCACTGTGCCCACACCGACACCTCCCATCCCTCCCCGTCCTGGGTGATGAGGAGACCATAGCACACCAGCACGAGCTCACACAGAAACCAGTCAGATGGGGCACACTGAGCCAAGGGCACCGGGTAGTGGAGTTAGGGGTCATAGAAAGAAGTATGTGGGTCAGCATAGTGAGGCACTGGGGTCCCTGTCACCCAGACCACCATCAAACAAGTCTTGTGAGACTACTATCAGTCCCAAGACATGGTGTGCCAGGTACTCACTGAGTGTCAGGAGATTAAGCAGTTGCTTCAATCATCAGATGGAGTCTCACAACTCCAACTTAGGCTCCTTGACTGAGGTGCTGCTGGACATGTACACCCATATGTGCAGGGCTTTCACAGGACCAACTACCCCTTCCTGTGGCATACAACATCTGGTCCATCTAAATCTGAAAAGGCCACAGGAAAGGAAGGCATGCCACCAGAAGAACCACCTGCAGCCAATCCAGGCCCTGCAACTGTGGATCCGCCTCATCCGCAGGAGGGAACAGCTACCCAGATTAGCAGGAGGTGAGGATTGCAAGACCTCTGCCATCACCAGCAGGAAACCATGACCCACATGTCCTCCAGTGTGTGCCTAGCATTCATCAGTGGCCTATATTTCTGGACACATTTGCCTTTTTGATGACAGTAGTATTTTGGACATTGGACTTCAAACAATTCTGGATCTCCAATTATGGTTTCATTCACCATTTCAGTTGGTTTGCTTGTTTTTTTCCAGCCTCTTTAATTTTATCAGGTTTAGTACATTAAATTTAGAAGTGACAAACTCATAGACTGGTGTTGTATATCTCAACTCCATCAATGCATTTGTTTCATTCCATCATAGCTTTACAAGAGAAAAATCTAACGATTGTGTAAACATTAATACTTTCAAAGCAGGTGTCCTTCAACATTTGCACTAACATAACACTCCATACATTACACTAATACTTAATGCATGTTTGTAAATTTCCAGTTCAACACCTTGCCGACATGAAAAAAGAGGATATGTCCCAAACAATAAGATAGAAAAGGCAAATCATCATTGACTCATGTCTTCAGCTGGAGCCAGATCTTCTGGCTCACATAAGGAAGCCCACATCAATAACACCAACAGACAAAAACATGGCAGCACTACATTTTGTAAACACATGATCATTCTAAACCACTATTCCGGTACCTGGTGGAATGTGTGCCGCAAGAAGTGATGAGGCAAATCAACACCTACATATACTTTACACACAATATTGTGAAGGGAGAATAGCATGATTTGGCTGCACTACCACTGGTGGTTTTACCCAAATGATGTATACACAAAAGAAGCTACCCTGAACAGGTGTCATGCTTTATCATTGGCAGTCCTCGCTCTCTAAAAACTCAGTTTAGTACAGAGCAGGTCTGCACCGGGAGACAGGGAGGCACTTCTAAATCTAAGTGGGGGCCTGCGAAAGTGAGTGATTTTTTAAAACCCAATGCAACTTCCAAAATACATTTATTAAACAGGCAATTACATGGTATTAAAATGAAAAGTGGGGAATGGGGGATTAGTACCCCATCACCACAGTGATTGTAGTCGTCAACATGTTTCTGCCTAAATGGCCCAAGGGGTCTGCAGCATTCATCGGGACGTGGAAAAGATTGTGTGCTCCTATCTTACCAAAGTAGGTTCAAAATTACTACTGGGTAGGGAGACCTGTGACAGCTTCTACCTGAAAGAGTTTACATAAACCTGAAATGTAAAACATGAGATTGCCATTAGAATTAAATCCAGTCATAGCATAATGAACATTGCCCCCCATGCATGAATGTACATATAGTGGCTATTTGGTGTGAGATGTGTGTCACCGCAAACATGAGACACATAGTTTGTTTTGCACAAAAGTGTGAGACCAGCTCACAACCTTACCCTAATGGAGATTCCTAAATATCCCATGGCAATAGGGGGAAGGAGAGACCCCTGTAATCACACTCTGAAAGAAAATTTTAAATTGGTTGGGAGATAAAAGTATGATCAGTATTTCCCTGTGGAAATAGCTGAGACTGCACAAAGGCACACATTCACACCACCATTCGTTCACTTACTGCCTCAAGGTGCATCTCTCGTAGTCTGCCTAGTTGTGTTCGTTCCTCTTCCCTGATGTAGAAAGAAGGTGTGCGGTATCGTAACCTTAAATAGGCCCCTTAATTGCTTAATTGGTTGCACACAAGCTAACAGGCTGGTTAATAGTTTTTCCGGTGCCCGGAAAGTAGCCTGCATGCTCCCTACAGTCAGGTGCCTGATCTTTGCGTCATGACTGCCCTTGGGCTGATTGCTGTGATTTCAGCCAGGCTTTGAGCACGTGCACGAGCCCCGGTGTCCCTGCTGAGACTGCCTGGGCCTCGGGTCAGCTGTGTACTCCCATAGGCGTTGGACCGATGCACGTGTGCAAGCTCCAATATCCTAGCAGGGACAGCCTGGGTTCCGCAGTGCAGTGCGTGTGGACGTGACCTGTGTGGCTGAGTTCAGCGCATCACAAACAATGTGGCGTTGGGGCGTGGTCAATCCACATCAGAGTTGGGATGTGAACCAGCTCTTGTATTTAAACGATGTTGCTCGCATGGGAAAACTCAGTTAGAAATAGTTGTAACTAAATAAGTCTTAATCAGGTTTATCCATGCTTCATGAGAATGCGGCCCTTCTGGCTAATTTCCCAATTGTTCCATACTATACTGTAGTTTAACGCACACTTCTGTAAGTAAGATGTAAAAAACCTGAATGAAGGCCATCTAGTGATATTACTGTGGTCACAAAGGGCCCCACCTTATCTCAAGGTGTGCCCTTCTTGGTCACAATCTAATAGGAAGATTTGGGATTTTTGAGATGACAAATAATAATCAGGTTGATTTGTGGGGCATAGGGAGGCTGTCTGTTCCCTTGAAAGAATGTATTCTCCTTAACTCTAGCCATAAATTTATAAGGACCACATTTCATGAGCAGTCACATCCTTCATAGCAGAGTTTGTGTTTCAAAGGGCTGGTGTTCATTATTACTCTATTTCCTGATGTGTAAGCATGGAATGATGTCAGCATTTAATCTGGTTTCCCTGGTTCTTAGGCGGTACTTCCATCGTTGTTTTTGGGTGTGTGTTTTTTTCTGGATGTCTGGAATCACACAGGCTCAGCAGAAGTTCACATTTGACAAAAAACAACCTAGGTAACTTGAAGTATATAGGGACATAAATTGATGTAGAAGGACACAGGCTGCCAATTATTATAAAGTCAGTATTTTATTATCAAATTTAAAAACACAATGAGCAATGGCATAAAACAGATTCGAATGAAGATTGGTCAAGAAATTCACAAAGTAAAAATTCATGAGTGGTGCATTATATATAGAATTCCTTATACAGTAATTTGTACATAATGTGGAGACAATTAGATTAAAAACAGTCAACAAATATAAACAATGTCAGAGTAGTTAAAAAGGTGGCACAATATTTCTCAGCAGAAGTTCACTGCATAGTGGATGGAAAAAACTACATTGGACACAGCCATAAGCTAACGTTGGTGAAAGTAATGTTCAAAGGCAAATGGCTGTGTCTTTCTACCCTGACAATCGCATACGTCGCATACATGTACACTGCAGCTTGAAACAATGTCACTTGGCTCCTACTATTGTGGCAAAAAATACCTGCAGCACTTTTGCTGCTGTTTGTGTTGAGTGTTTAAAGCCCTATATTTTAATTTGTGTGTATTGAGAGATGTATTCCTGCATATTTTGGAATCACATGTGCTACATTGAAAATTAACACTATGGAAATTAGGAAACCCATGATATACTCTTTACAACTGTACATAAAAATGTTTTCTGAAACAACAAAATGGAAATTATGTTAGCTATGTGTATGGTTCCACAAATCACTTAGTCTTTCTCAGGACTCTCCAACTAGTTGTATGGGAGCTACATGTACCTTCAAGACCCCTTAAGAGTAGCACACAGCCTTGAGGTCATTTATTAGCTGGGCACAAGGTCTAGGGAAGGCTGTGTTCATGTGACATCAGGGTCATCAGGTTGCTGATAGCAGGGCCTGACAATGAGCATTGCTTAATCAAGATAATGGGCCCGGATGGGGTTGACGCACAGGGACAAACAACTGAAGCACTGAGGTACATTTGTCATAACATATATCATTGCAGGTCAAAATTTGAAGTGTGCCTAAAAATATGGCCCTGGATGCTTTTAACTGGATGACAGCTGAAAAGAGGAGTTACCTAACTTATTGAGCAAACACTTCATTTAATTTTTCTCCCACTTAAAAGTGGCTTGTCCAAACTGCAGGCCTCTTACTCACAGTGACCCCCTACTCACTGTGCCATAAGTATATATGTTTAGCCTTAAATAGTTCAGAATCATTTGCACTGATCAGAAGTGGGTCATATCACAGATATACTGGAACCCCCTGGGGTATATGATGTCACAGGCCTTGTTGGTGAGTTCAGACTATGACATGGGATGAGGGCAGGTAACTGGTAAGTACAAAAGTGTGTATTAAGATATTGGTTTTGGTCAGTATGTGGTAACATACATGATGTATACTAACTTATGAGTTATGGTAGTGGTAGTGAAAGATGTAGAACATTTTTGTTACATCAATACAGACAAACAAAAAGTCACCATTTTATTTTTTCTTTAATTTCCTGTACCCATACAGGTCAATGCCCATCAGAAGCGGTACATATGGAAGGTCATTGCCAGGAAGGTGTGGAACCTGGGAGTCTATAAGTGGTGCAGCATCCATTGCTGCAAGAGGTCGGAGGATATACGATGCTGGACCCATATATCAGCTGAAGTCCAGCTCAGGCAGTCCTCCTAATGTGTGAAGCCCGTGTTCCACACCATGACCCTTTAATGGGCGCATACTTGTGGTGTCCTATCCAGTGCTTGATGGGCAGTTGAGGGCAAACAGCAGCAATAATGGGCAAGTTCATATCAGAGTTTCATATGTTACATGACTCATTTTTTGTTACAGCAAGGATTATTCCCATCAACATTAAGGGTGACCCATGTTCAGTGACCAAGACAAGTTCTTAAGTGTGTCAGTTTTGTACAATGTGTATGATGATGGGCTTTGTCTATTAATTTGTTGGAAAGGATCCCACCTGATTCCTGTTCACAACCAATGGACTGTTCTGAGCAGACACATGGCTGCCTAAACTCCACATATACATCGTGTTGTTTGAAGTCATGAGGGACAGTCGAACCAAATAGGCCAATAGTGTTTTTGTGTCCGCTGTGATTCTCCTTCACTTATGTGGATGATGTAATCGCTATGACATGTGACATAGTATACTAAGCACTTATGATACAGTGGATATACCAACCATCAAAATGGTAAGTTGGGAGACTACACAAGCAAGAATGAACATGTGATAAAAAATGAGTAGTGATGTCAGTATTAATGGTCAAAAATAATTGGGATCAAAACACATCCAAATTGTGCTTTTCAAAACAAATACTGTTTCATACATGTTAAATGTGACTGACTAGCATGATGTCTCAGTGCTTCACAAATAATTGTGTATAACCTACTCTGTTTTTTAACAAATAATTGTGATAGGTATGCCATTTTTGTGGAAACACAGACAGAAATGTGTACACATTGGTGACAGAGTAACACATACCCATAAGCATTTCAGAATGTCCTTTGTCATGTTAAGATGATGAAGCAATGATGGAAATAAATGACAAACATAGGAATGTCGCAAGGTGGAATGTTCCAGCACATATATGTAGGAGTATTCCATCAGGAAAACTTAAGGCTCTTTAGGCAACTGTTGAAATGAATCAAGGTGTCATATGTTGCATATCGTGATGTATATGTGAGTGTTTTAAGTAAGTATTATATAGGAATTAGTGTTTGCAAAAATGACTGTGATGTTCTAAACAATTTTGCACTACAGTGAAAGCCAGCTTATTTAGTGAAACAATTTTACTAAGATACAACAAACTTAAAATAACTATAGGCATTCAGGAGTGAAATGTGAAAATGTTTTTGATCTGTACTGAAGTGTCTTAAAAATGTTTCAAGGGCTATGTATTTGCTTATGTTGTAGAAGTCATTTGTCAAGCTCCGCACATTTTTGTGTCTGACTCTTCAACAGCCTAGGTATCTACATAGTATGTGATACATTGCTAAGTTACTTCAGTACAGAATTCATGCATAATGTTTGACAATTGACATACACTTTAATGACTTGGATTAGGTGCTGTCATAGTAAAATGCACAAAGAAAGGAAACCTGCTTTGAGTTTATTATAATATTTGTACAATATTGCAGTATTTGGCGACACACATTTATTAATATTTTACTTTTTGAGAATGAACAGTGTGCAGATTTTAGAGTCCTGTGAACACACTGTAGAAAGGTGTATTTTGGTTGACATCCTTTTCGGTGACATCAGTTCACTATTCTAAAGTACAAAAGCCAACCATTCAGAGGTGTGAGACAGTTCCTAGAGATACATAATTATGGATGAGATAAGTTCATATATGATATAGGAGCTATCATGGGGAATGACATAACTATGACCAAATGTTTTCTGAAAATGTTGCATACATGCATGAGCTTATACTAATGTTCAATGAAGAATCAACTTTTGAAAGCCTTGAAGCAGGTGAAATATGAAATCTTGGAAACAGGTTTGTGATCAAAGGTCATGAGCAGTTGTGTTTACACATCCATACTAATATTATAAAGAGAGAGCCCAAACCTTTGAGGCGGGTAATCTCAGGAACCACAGCACCAATCACAACACCCAATACAGCATTGGAAAGGACAGTTGGAGCAGATGGACATAGGCTATACAGCTGGCCACCATATACATTAGAAGGGTAAAAGAACCTTAGGGGCAAAGTAGTCCCTTGTGGGCGTGGGCGTTCTGCTCGTGGCGTTCTGCTGGGGGCATGTGCATACAGCAATAAACTAAAGCCTTCAAAGTACTTCATTGTGGGCCTGTGCGTTGGGCTGGGGGCATGGCCATACAGCGATGGGCGCGGCATTCGCTACGTATTACGGCATTCCGAAAATAAAACCCTTCACAGTACTTCCTTGTGGGCATGTGCGTTGTGCTGGGGGCGTCGCCATACAGCAATGGTCGCAGCATTCAAGCGGCATTCGAAAAAAATGGTGCGCGGAAATCCGGTAAAACAAGGTTCACAGGGCTTCGTTGTGGACATGTGGGGGCTTGGCCATACAGCAATGTGCATGGTATTCTGGAAAACAAGCGTTCACAGGACTCCATTGTGGCCGTGTGCATAGGGCTGGGGGCGTCTGCAGACAGCGATAGGCACGCCTCAAACCAAGTTGGATTCCACCCCTTGCGCCAAGCCTTCGGGGGCCGACTACCGTTACAATAACACTGGGTGGTGCTTTTGGCAATTTGCAGTGCGTTCGCCGTTCACGCCAATGTGGGTCGTGGAACTAACAACACAGCAGGCAAACACGTCAGCTGAGGCACATATCACAAGGCCGGAGCCTCAGACTGGCTGCAGAAGCGTACGCCCATGTTGCACAGCAATGGAGAACTAACTTTACCCTATATGCACAAGTAAACGGAACAGGTAAACGACGACGTGCAAGGTCATTCTTAAAGCACCCATCTAACTAATCTTACCTTTTCTGCAACTTACCTAATGACGCATATGTGACAACCATTTCAGACATTCAAGCAAGCCGGGCTGTAGACGGCTGAAATGCCAGAAACCGGTCACAGAGCTTCACATTTCTATGGTAGTGAATGCCTGCAGTCTGCGCCAAGGCTCTGTTGGTTTTTAATCTTTTTTAATGAATTGTGTGTTTTCTTTTAAACTTTGTGCAGCCTTAAAAACTGAGGCTTTTTAAACAATCTTGTCTATTTGTTTCACTTACTTGACTCCTTCTTCTGCTGGCCCCCGGTCCGCCACGGCAAGTGCCGGTTGAGCGGAGGGACCGAAAGCAAAGTAATTCGCCAGCATCACGTGATCGGAACACCGCTATAGCCCCACCCCCTTCCGCCATTTAAACCACAGTAGGCAGCTGACGCGCGCTGCTTCACATTTCTATGGTAGTGAATGCCTGCAGTCCGCGCTAAGGCTCTGTTGGATTTTAATCTTTTTGAACGAATTGTGTGTTTTCTTTTAAACTTTGTGCAGCCTTAAAAACTGGGGCTTTTTAAACAATCTTGTCTATTTGTTTCACTTACTTGACTCCTTCTTCTGCTGGCCCCCGGTCCGCCCCGGCAAGTGCCGGTTGAGCGGAGGGACCGGAAGCAAAGTAATTCGCCAGCATCACGTGATCGGAACACCGCTATAGCCCCGCCCCCTTCCACCATTTAAACCAGAGTAGGCAGTGGACGCGCGCAGCTTCACATTTCTATGGTAGTGAATGCCTGCAGTCCGCGCTAAGGCTCTGTTGGATTTTAATCTTTTTGAATGAATTGTCTGTTTTCTTTTAAACTTTGTGCAGCCTTAAAAACTCTGGCTTTTTCAACAATCTTGTCTATTTGTTTCACTTACTTGACTCCTTCTTCTGGTGGCCCCCGGTCCACCACGGCAAGTGCCGGTTGAGCGGAGGGACCGAAAGCAAAGTAATTCGCCAGCATCACGTGATCGGAACACCGCTATAGCCCCGCCCCCTGCCACCATTTAAACCACAGTAGGCAGAGGACGCTCGCAGCGGCGCGCCGAACGCGCACCAAAGGCAAGCCCGTCTGCGCCCGTCCGCGCCAGATCGTCGCCCAGAGCCTAGACCCCCGCCCATCTTCTTCAGTATTTGTTTGGTAACTTACCGACACCATGTTGTGTTACTCAAGTAAGGAATTAAGAGCTTTAAACTCCCTCAACCTGCAGGCCCTTGTATGTTCTCCACTAAAGGACCTCTCTTTGGCTAATCAGCAATTATTTCTCCCTAGGTGCAGAAGAGCACTACCACAGAAATAAAGACACTGGTCTCAGATGTCATTAGTACCCCCACCGTAATTAATGCTCTCTACCTTAACGCTAGGTCTGTGCCCAAGCATGCATTAGAACTCTGGAGTCTCATGGATGCTGAGCTGCCAGACATCTGCTTTATTACGGAGACATGGCTGCATAGCCTGGCCTGCCCTGATGTCACAATAGCCTTTCCGCCAGAGTATCATCTGGTTAGACAGGACAGGCAGGTCGGAAGAGGAGGTGGCATTGCAATTGCTGCCAAAGTTCCCTGTGTGATTAATGTTTTAGAATCCTACACCACTGCTTCACTAGAGATCCTGGTATTTAGACTGGAAACTCCAGACACTGAAACATGGGGAGGAGCCTTGGTCTATAGACCCCCTGGTCCTAGAACCACCTTTGTTAACCAGTTGTTAGATACTATCGCATCTCATGTACTTGCAGTCGATAATTTTTTACTAATTGGGGACTTTAACTTCCATGCAGATTCAGTGTCTGATCCTGATACCTGCCATTTAACCCAAGTTATGGATACACTTGGGCTAACACAGAGGATAGAGGGTCCTACCCATCTAGCTGGTCACACACTAGATTTAATATTTACAAACTCAACCAAATTCACCACCGAACCCCCAGTACCTTTACTATGGACTGACCACTATCTGCTGAAGTTTGGCATGTCCATGAACCTCAACAGGAAATCAGACCCTAAGAGTGATACTTTAATTCGGCCATGGCGTAAACTTTCCCCTGAAGTGTTTAACTCGCATTTTAAGACCCCGGTGATCTCGTCCTTGGAGAACGTGGAACAAGCCACTAATATGTTGGACTCGGCCATTGTGGTGGCATTGAACAAAGCTGCCCCACTGTCCAAAGTAAGAGTTAAAAGTAAAGCTTCTCCATGGTTCAGGGATGCATTGAAAACCGATAAGAAATTAAGTAGAGCAGCTGAACGTAAATGGAGAATCAATAAAACTGAGGAACCGGAAGTCGTATAAGAATCTTCATTGTAACTACATAAAAAATTATTAAATTAGCTAAGAAAACTTACCTTACCCATAGAATAAATAATGCCGCCCAATCAAGCAAGGAACTCAATAAAAAACGAAAAGAATTCTCCACCCCCCGTATGGAACAGTCTTCCTTTCTTCCCTCCCAAAAGTCGGTAGATTCCATCGCATTTTACTTTGACAACAAAATTAAAACCATCTATTCCTCTTTTCCTCCCGATGATCTTGACTCCCACGATTCTATCAACGATCTACTTGGGTTGGCCGCGACCTCTGTAGCGAGTGATGTTCCGGTGCTCATGGAATTCGATCCCATAACCACCACGGACGTTTTAGAAGGATTGACTAAGATTAAATCCGGTTCTCCTGCTGACCCTTTTCCCCCTTGCGCTTGCACCAAGCTTATGCCTTTAATTACCAATGCCTTGACCCTAATCTTGAACATGTCCATAGAACAAGCCAGGGTTCCTGTCAAATGGAAACAAGCTTATATTAAATCTATTCAGAAAAAACCTTCAGCGGATCCTAACCTTTCATCTAACTGTCGCCCAATTTCCCTCCTGCCTTATTTTGGAAAGGTGTTAGATCACCTCATTAATAAACGGCTCACTATCCATCTAGAGAAGCACAGTCTTCTCGACCCCTCACAATCTGGCTTCCGGGCTTCTCACAGCACGGAGACGGCGGTCATTGACGTCATAGACAACATTAGGCTTACCTTGGAGAAAAAGGAGTCAGCGATCTTGATTCTCTTGGATCTGTCGGCTGCCTTTGACACCATCTCCCACAGCATTTTGAAACATCGGCTGTGGGAGGTTGGTGTCAGAGGTAAAGCCCTTGCCTGGTTTGAGAGCTATCTGGCTAACAGGTCCACCACCGTGGTTGCTGACGCAATGACTTCCTGTAGCTACCCGGTAACTGTTGAGGTCCCACAGGGATTGATACTCAGTCCCATGTTGTTCAACCTTTACCTTACCCCTCTGGCGGGTATCATCAGAGCGTACGGTTTTCAGACCGTATGTTACGCGGATGATACCCAAACTTAGTAGCACCCAGGTCCACTTTAAGAAATGCATGGTTCAAATTAACAAATGGATGAGTGCCAACAACCTACAACTCAACAGTAGTAAATCAGAAATTATTTTGTTTGGAAAGGCCGCCGAATTCTGGTCGCACGACTGGTGGCCCTTGTCCTCTTCCAAAACCAGCGGTACGTAACCTGGGGATCACCATTGACAACTCCCTGTCTTTCTTTGAAACCCCATGTCAATCAGGTGTTAGGGGTCTGTGATGGGATTCTACGTACTCTTCGTAAAATCTTTAAATCGCTACCCACCGAAGCAAGGAAACCACTGGTGCAAGGGCTTGTTATTAGCCGTTTAGATTACGGTAACGCCTTGCTAGTAGCTCTGAATGATCACCTGTTGACTAATCTCCAGATCCTTCAGAACACGGCAGTGATGCTGGTCTTGAATCTCCCCCGGAGAGCTCCATCTGCCCCGAATCTCCGGACTCTTCACTGGCTCCCAATTCGACAAAGATGTCAATTTAAAATTCTTAGTCTTGTTCATAAGTCAATGTGTGGGGCTGGTCCTCACTACTTGAAAAACAAATTGACATGGTATGCACCTGTTAGAACTTTAAGGGCATGTTCCAAGCCACACCTTGTCCAGCCCCGCATTCGAACTTCACGTAATGGAGGTCGCGCTTTTTCTTACCTGGCCCCCTCGCTGTGGAATAAACTGCCCGAACACATCTCTTCCACTACGGATCACAAATGTTTCCGTAAGAAACTAAAAACTTGGTTATTTCCTTAGCAGCCTACAGTCACGCATCACTGGTTTGATCTACCGTTGTTTACCTACTGCGAGCGGGATGAGACCTCACGGTGATATGTGCGCTATATAAGAACGTTTGACATTTGACATTTGACATTCTATTTCATACCTGGACAACGTCAGGACGGGCTGCTAGTATTGAATAAAACTATTATAGATATAATTTCAGCATCATCTGGGGCAGCAAAGGTGCCAACGTCGGATGGGAAGCAGTTGGCCACAGTGTTTCGGGTGCTGACACCATCAACACCAAGGGACCCAATGGCCCAGAGGGTGAGAGGAGAGTAATGGAAGCCACCAGCAACTCTACATCTTTTTCTGAGGCCTTCTCAAGTGAGCACTCCCTAGTGGTGGCGGACTTGACTGCATCTGTTACTACTGTATCCTTGTACCAACCCAGAGTACCATCTCCACTCTCCCTCCTGCTCCCCCCGAAGTAGGTCAAACCTGCCCCCCTAAAAGGAGTGGTGTCTCCTTTGCACTAGATACCCCCCTGCCCTTGTCCCCCCTGCTGCGCTGAGTGAGGAGGCTACAGACCTTCTCAGGATTGTCTCGGTAGGCCAGACTGCACTACTGAATGCCATCCAGGGCCTTGGCTGGCAATGGCAAAAATTGGGGACCTACCTGAAAGGTATTCACAGGGTTATGTCTCACTGACAGAGGATTTTTTAAGGTATAGCCTCCTCACCAACCGCAGCCTCCCAACCATCCCAAAATTGTGCCTCATCTCTAACCCAGTCCCCATCCAAATTCCCTATTCTCAGACCTGTCCCAAGCATACTCACTCCTTTGCACGCACCCATTCACACAGAAACAAGTAGCATACCCACAAAAAACACAAAAAACAGTCATGTATCCAAACATACAAAAACCATCCCAACCCCAGCTCAACCACAGACTCTGCACCTACCACCACATACACATCTACCACCAGCAGCACACACCCAGACATAGCACCCACCACCACAGACACATCTACCACCCCAGCACAACCACTTGCACTGCACCCACCACCACAGATACATCCACCACCACAAGCACTACCCAGACACCACACCTACCACCACAGTCACATTCACCAATATAATCACATCCCCAGACATCACATCTACCACCACGGCCACATTCACCATGACCACACACAGCACCTACACAGCATACACACCCTCAACAGACACAGGCACAACAGATACTTCCACTCCTTCTACCTTCAAACACCCAACTCATTTCCAACCATCCTACCCATTTTCCCCATGAGAGTCTTCTGTTTGCCCTTGGCCAGAGCCCTGCCACACCCACAACCACCCTTCACAAATGCAAACCTACCCCTTCAACCCCCCAACCCATCCCTTCTGCATCCCAACCCACCAGTCAAAAGACAGAACCCACCCCTACTATCCCCCAAGATACCCCTGAAAAAGGCCAAGGGCCCATCTCAAAAGCAGGGCAACCCTCCCAAAATCATTGCCCTCCCAAACCCAAGACTACCCCTCCAAAAACCACGTACACCCAAACCCAAGACCGTAACTCCCCCAACCCACACCAACCCCTTCAAACCCCAAAGGCACCCCTCCCAAACCCAAACACCCCCTTACCAAGTAACATATTTCTGGTGTCTGCTCTGCATGCTAGATTCCTATTTCCAGGTGGTTCCCCTGGCAGTGAAAATGGAGGCAAGCATAGTGCCATGGAGCACCTGTGCACATCAGTTTGTAGACACCATTTGGACTGCCATTTGCCTTGTTTAAAGCAAGTTGAGAGGGTGATCTCCTTGTGAATAAATCAGAATTTTAAATTTCACCAAGTTTGTCCTGGCATTGATTTATCTTTGCAATTTTTTGATTCCCAGCAATGTTTCAGTGTATGATGTGCAGTATATATTTTTCTTTAGCAGGATGGCAGCAACTACTACATAGCGTTTAAATGTCTACTATGTTAAGTGCATACACTGGTTTAGAAGGTATGTGATGGTCAATTGAATTTAGGTGCAGCCATTCAACAAAGTAGTGGATACTTACACCAACAAATAAACGTTGACAAATTGAAAGATATTTTACAAAAGGTGTGCTTATTTCACCTTGATTACTGATATTCATTGCACCTTGTAATATTAAGTGCAAACTGAAATTGTTTACAATGCAGGAATTGCACTACACAAGTGGAAATGTTACATGGATGAATATGCAGAGTACTTCAAATTTGGGACTGTAATTGGTTTTTCAGGTAATCTGTGAGTTGAGGGTTGCAGCTTGTCAAGTACAATTTCTACATGAGGTTACATTGCACATATCCCAATGATGTGTGATGCATATTTTTATTTTGACACCATTTGTACTTTATTTGCATACACCTGTACAGCGTGTTTTTGATTTGTTATTCTTATTGGTCCAAGTTTCCTTTTTTTAAGGCAGCTTTCACCAAATTGTATTAACACCATGTGGTTATACAGATGTGTTACTTTAAATATCTTAAATGTCAAAATTAGAGACATATGCATTGAACAGTGGTACGCATTTGCTTGTGTGAGTAATTTATTGACGCACAAGTCCTAAGCATGTGTGAAAAGACAAGTCAAAAAAGGTAACAGGTAATGTGGGAGGTTACCTTCAGTTCTTGCAACAATGGTGTTAATTTGCATAGTGATCAGCCAGCAGCAGCATAGGTAGGGTGTGTACGATCAGGTCAATGGTGGTACAGGAACTGGGGAGGTGAGTAAAGGTGGGTTTCTGCCTTGTATGGATTCCATACCACATTTGAGTCGGTGCTGTGTGCTGGCAGCTGGGGCAGCGCATCCTCGCTGGGAAAGACTACGGAGCCCAGAAGCCTGAGGGGGCAGCTCTTGACATCCCGCCCTCCCACCAGGAAGATAAATACCTCTTGCGCCTCCCGCTCCGCGGGAGACGCATCGCCGGTGCTGTGTGCTGGCAGCTGGGGCAGCGCATCCTCGCTGGGAAAGACTACGGAGCCCAGAAGCCTGAGGGGGCAGCTCTTGACATCCCGCCCTCCCACCAGGAAGATAAATACTTCTCACGCCTCCCGCTCCGCGGGAGACGCATCACCGGTGCTGTGTGCTGGCAGCTGGGGCAGCGCATCCTCGCTGGGAAAGACTATGGAGCCCAGAAGCCTGAGGGGGCAGCTCTTGACATCCCGCCCTCCCACCAGGTAGATAAATACCTCTCGCGCCTCCTGCTCCGCGGGAGACGCATCGCCGGTGCTGTGTGCTGGCAGCTGGGGAAGCGCATCCTCGCTGGGAAAGACTACGGAGCCCAGAAGCCTGAGGGGGCAGCTCTTGACATCCCGCCCCTCCCACCTTGTGTATTTATCGATCGCCCTTTTGCCGCAACGCGGGACACGCGTGGGCGGCGCCGAGCGAAGCCCGGGCAAAGGGCGGGCCGTCTAAGGCCCTCAGAGGACAGAAGAGGCCGGAACGGGCCACTCCACCTGACCTTCCCGCTGGACAAGGTATAGAGACGCACTTTTTGTACTGACTTGCGCTGTACTGCTTATTTTCGCTTTTACGGGGGTTTTTGATTACTAAATATGTCCGTTTGGGAGGAGCTCAATGCCCTGTGCGGCACCAACTATGTTCTGGTTGCATCACCCCATCCAACTATGAGCAATAAATCTGATCATTTAAATGGCACTTCGCGGGAGCTACCCTTACCTCTAAACAATGACAAAATTGACTCTTTTGCACTGTCTTGGGGTCCCAATATTAAAAGGAAGCATGATGGGCCAAATGTCTACGAGAATCAACCAAAAACTCTAAAGTTATGCACCAGCCCCACTTCTTCCCCCTCTAATCCAACCACACCAATGGCGGATATGGACGCGGCCAAAATTGTTGAACCAGTACCGCCCCTCCAACTGACTTTGCTGGCACAGCTCGAGCAACTGTTTTTATCTCTCTTATCACCTTTGGTAACAAAACGTAATGACCTGGGGGACAGGCTGACCATTATTGAGAAACAAATCAAAAGGAATTCCTCACCAACCATTATGTCGGCAATACCTGCGTATCCTAATCCTCCCATTACCCCTGTAAAGTCTAAGTCAACTACACGTAAGAATGCCCAAACCAACATATTGCCTCTTAATCTGCCAACCGCAACAGGTGCAAAAGTGGCACCGAAACCTCCGCTAATTAATTACACAGTGGCCAGAGCCGTTCCAGTAAAACTGCCACATATTAGCTTACCTCCTGAAGCCGCCCCATATGTGACTGTCCTCTCTGGGGTTCCCTCACTTAGCCAGGGAAAACACGAAACATACCAGGACCTGCTAAATAAGGCTATTTTTTGGTTACAGAACAATAGACCCTTGCCACCTGATTTAGACGGTGGTATCCTGAGCGTCAGGAGGGTGGGGTGGTTAGGTATGTTGCCCAAAAACACCTCTGGGGACCTGGTGTTAATCAAATTCAAGAACCAGAACACCACCCCATACTTACGATCCTGCCTGCCCAACGAAGGAGATGGCCCCATTTGTATTTGTGACTTGCATGACTTTTACCCAAGTATCCCATACAATCCGATACCCAGATTAATGGATAAGAAATATCACCCCTGGGGTAGGGGACCCCGTGCACCTAGTGCCACTAATTATCTAGCCTTTAACAGATTCGAACCATGGCTTACAAATTGTATTTTCTGATAACCAAATTGCAAATAACAAGTAAAGTGCCGACATAGGTTCGCCCGTTGTTTTTTCCCCTGTACACTAGTTATTTTGTTGCTCTTTATGCATAACCCTTCTTGTTTCTTTTAGAGCTGTTATTGATTATCTGATCCGTCATATCTATTTAATTCTGTTTTTTAATAGTTGATATTGATTTTGTAATGAAATGTTAAGGTATGTATTTTTTTGTATTGTTGCTGCTTTTATGATTTTAACTAAAATTGAATAAAGCTAATCGAATCGAATCGAGTCGGTGGGAAGGCACACCATGTTTGGCCTAGGGGATAAAAAAAGTGGACCTTCCTCGGACAGCAGCTTTTGTTAGCCCACGATCAACGCTGTTGAGATTTCCTGGTGGTGATGGTGGGACCACAGCAGTCTTTTGTCCATGCAATAGCCAACATCTAACTATGGTGGGTGAACTGCCAAGTCAGAGGGAGAGAAGACTGAAAAAAAAGCGACTGCGTGACATGATCTGCCAAGATCTAATTCAGGCCCTTAGTCTTTTTTATGGAGTTCAAAACCCTCTAGCAGAGCAAGCCTGAGGTTGTATTCAATTAAGTTCTTCAAAAAAATATACCTTTTCTGCAGGGTCTCACTTGCTCTCCAGAGATTTTGGCAGTCCAAAAAGTTTCCAAGTCCCAACATTTAAGATTTTCTGGAGCATCACCTCGTGGTTACTTTTTAAGGCTCCCAATACCTCTGAGACAACACTTAAGGGCCATGTCTGAAAGCAGCATTGTGAAATTGAATTGAATTGAAAGAATATTTATATAGCGCCTAACTACCCGGAGGCCTCGTAGCGCTTTCCAGTTTTGGTTGCTACTGCTCAGCAGAGCACTTCAGAGAAAAGATCTATTTTAACCTATTGTTTCCCAGTATCCAGGCAGTAAGTCAACCGACCTTTGGAACACATGTCTTTTTTTGGGGGGGAGCTTAAAATAGTGCAAACTCGACTCGAAGGTTTCAGAGCACTTTACATGATCACCAGTTACATTATAGATGGACACATTCATTCTTTTGTAGGCTCAGGGAGATTAAGGGCCTCATTTATGAGACTCCTTGCGCCTCTGGAGCGTCACTTTTTGTGACGTTCCATGGTGCAGAAACCTGCGTGATATTTATCAGGCAGCACTAAGCTACTTTTTTTGGCTTAATGCTGTCTGATAAATATCAGTCCCTTTAACGCAGTGTTCTGCTTGAAAGGGGAATGCAATGGGTGTTGCTGGGGGTGTTCCCAGCAACATCCATGGCCTTTTGACACTGCCCCAGATTTAGGCGAAATCGTAAATCTGAGGTAGCGCCAAAAGCTCACGCCTCCAAGGGGAGGCGTAAGGGAGGCACAACTAGGAGAAATATCTTAATTTCTTCTCTTTTTTCATTTTTCTATGTGTGCTGCATTCTGCAGCACACATAGAAAGAGGAAAAAGCCTCTTGTGATTATATTTGTACACAAAGGTTTCCCTTCCTGTACAAAATAATCCTCCTCGCAACGCAGGCACCCTTGCACCATGGTGCAAAGGTGCCTGCCTTGGCGGACGGCGGACCATTGTGTGCCGGCGAGGGGAAAAGGACAGGAATGCGCTGTATCTTATAGATACGGCACAATCCTACCCTTTTCTTTTGCCATAGGAAAGCACAGCTGGAAGGCCTGCTGTGCTGCCCTACAGCAAAACCTCATAAATGAGGCCCTAATTGATTTACCCAGAATCACAGGATGTTGAGCGTCCATGCCGATACTCGAACCCGGTTCCCCAGGTCCGAGTTTGACATCTCTAGCCATTAGACCTCATCCACATCAGATCGTCTTAGTCCTGAGTACAAGTGGGAACTGTCCCAGCCCTTCAGGGCTCCACACAGACTCAAACAACAGGCCCAGATCTCTTCTCTTCATCCAAAGGGTTCTGATGAGCTGCAAGTGAGGTGCCAGCATTGCAGGTTTTACTAGCCAGTTTATGGGGTGATTTATATACAAAATGACAAGAGGGAACTTGATGCGCAAACAAAGTGTAATCAGTATAATTGAGATTTGTATTGTCCTCTAGGTGTTGCTCCAAGGTCAAGATACAACTCTTGCCACCAGTTGTAGGGTAACCGGTCTAACAAGTAGACCAGTTCAAACGAATTCTAATTCACAACCTGAGCAACTCTAGGTATAGAGTATAAGCAATTGAGTGCAAAGAAATCACTGATTTTCCAAGTGTTTTTTGTAAATGTAGTCTCTTCTTTATTCTTCAAAATGTTTTTGGGCAGTTACAGCATACAATTCTTCTCATAGGTTCCTACATACTAAACGCCGCGCCAAAATACGGTGCCCGATCACTTTCGCAAAAAACAACAAGTGATGGACTGAATGTGGATCAATGTCACACACTCCCCCAGTCAAAAGATCTGGGCCCAAATCCATCGTTTTTTGCACTCCACACCACCCTGGGTCAGATAATGGCTTTATGCAAATCAGCTCTGACCCTGTTGCCCCATGGGAACAGTCCAGTCCGAACTACAACAGCCATATCTTTCCCAGACCGGAATCAAGCATCCGAGGACCGGACCGGTTTCGAGGTAACACCTCTCTTCAGCCCGGCTAGCTTGACTCCAAGTGGTGTGGAGTGCCTGGGACCCACGTCTGGGCATCCCCAGCGCACTTAGGGCGGCAATTGCAAAAAACAACAAGTGATGGACTGAATGTGGATCAATGTCACACACTCCCCCAGTCAAAAGATCTGGGCCCAAATCCATCGTTTTTTGCACTCCACACCACCCTGGGTCAGATAATGGCTTTATGCAAATCAGCTCTGACCCTGTTGCCCCATGGGAACAGTCCAGTCCGAACTACAACAGCCATATCTTTCCCAGACCGGAATCAAGCATCCGAGGACCGGACCGGTTTCGAGGTAACACCTCTCTTCAGCCCGGCTAGCTTGACTCCAAGTGGTGTGGAGTGCCTGGGACCCACGTCTGGGCATCCCCAGCGCACTTAGGGCGGCAATTGCAAAAAACAACAAGTGATGGACTGAATGTGGATCAATGTCACACACTCCCCCAGTCAAAAGATCTGGGCCCAAATCCATCGTTTTTTGCACTCCACACCACCCTGGGTCAGATAATGGCTTTATGCAAATCAGCTCTGACCCTGTTGCCCCATGGGAACAGTCCAGTCCGAACTACAACAGCCATATCTTTCCCAGACCAGAATCAAGCATCCGAGGACCGGACCGGTTTCGAGGTAACACCTCTCTTCAGCCCGGCTAGCTTGACTCCAAGTGGTGTGGAGTGCCTGGGACCCACGTCTGGGCATCCCCAGCGCACTTAGGGCGGCAATTGCAAAAAACAACAAGTGATGGACTGAATGTGGATCAATGTCACACACTCCCCCAGTCAAAAGATCTGGGCCCAAATCCATCGTTTTTTGCACTCCACACCACCCTGGGTCAGATAATGGCTTTATGCAAATCAGCTCTCACCCTGTTGCCCCATGGGAACAGTCCAGTCCGAACTACAACAGCCATATCTTTCCCAGACCGGAATCAAGCATCCGAGGACCGGACCAGTTTCGAGGTAACACCTCTCTTCAGCCCGGCTAGCTTGACTCCAAGTGGTGTGGAGTGCCTGGGACATACCGGGTTTATCCTAAAATAGAGAGGATAAACGCCGGATGTACTGTGGAAGGAATTAGAGACAGTACAAGCTCATAGACTACAGATCTGAGGAACTCAAGCTGGTTTTAGATTTCTTGCGCTCTATGTACAAAGAGAGACTACGTATATACAAGCTTTTCTATACATACACCGCATTAGAGACCCAAATAATTCTGGATATGAGTTTCTTAATTGCCCTGACGAAGTCCTCTAGCTTACGAGCTGGACGAAACACTTGTTGTGTAGTGTAGCTCCTATTTTCCCAATAGGCTCTGCGCATTGGAATAATACCTACAGCAGTAAAGGCCTAGACCAGACGTTAACTAGGTCTACTACTGTCGATACTAGACTTAATTTTTGGGTTTGCCAGCGTAGCTCAGAGTTCGCTAGAAACTTTCTCGAATGTTCAAGGAGGAATTAACTGCCCTGATTAGACAAGAAGGGATTTAGTTTCTGACAACCATAGAACATGACAACTTTGCTCTCCCCTAATCAAGAGTCAATCTCGAGAGTCGTGTGAGCACAAGGCAATTATTTTACTCAGTCAGTACGTGCATTCTTAGTCTCATCAGATTGTAGAGAAAAGGAAGAGACGGGCGTGTTCTATAAAAAGGTGTTATTTATTGATCAGTCTCTTTTCTCATACATGAGAAATGGATCGATATTATTGCAATACTTATAGTTAAGTAAAGTGCATACATTAAAAGCAATAGTATAAAATAATACTGTAAAAACATTGATATGGTTTCTGAGCCATATGATGTTTAAAATGATTAAAATATATTTACATACACATATACATTTGACTAAACGTACTCAACTGGTGTTTCTAAATACGCCTACCCCGTGTACCTGACCTAAGTCTAATGCGTGGGCGGGAAAAGAAAGTTACAGTTTAAGTTAAGTTTGTTTTTGCCAAGTGAATAACTAAAGAATTCTCTGTGAGGGGTTATTCAGTTCTGTACCTGGAAGTTAGGATGAATGAGGAATGGTATCTCTTTCTCTGCTCTCGATATTCCAGGCTGCCTGCGAGGGCTGCCCAGAAACGCCGGTGCTGGGTCTCTCGGCTTGAGATAGCAGCGCGTCTCTCAGCGCGTCAGGAAGGCGGGGCTGCTGCCAGCGGGGTCTGCTTCTGCTCTCGGCTTCGGCAAGTATGGCTGCTCCGTCTTGTCACCACGCGTGTGTTTGCATAGGGCAAGATCGGCAATATTTATACCTTAAAGGTGCCGAGATTGACGTAAGGATGGACATAGATACGTCAATAAAGATGTCATACGACTTGCTCGTTAGCACATTCTTTACTAAAGTTCTCTGTGAAATCAAAACAATGGCCGCAGGGTTTTTCCCAAATTGTCATAGGTTTGATTTGTTATGAGAACGTCGTATGCCTTATCAGGGGCTGGAGGAATGTCGCTTGTCTAATTAGATCTCAAGCGTTATGACCTAATCAGATAACACGTTCCTGTGCCGTAGTGTGACTGCGTCAGATAACGGTATCTGCATCATGGGGGCTGTTCTTGCCTCATGGGCTGACTGTTAGTTAACTTGATAGTTAGTTTAACCAGAATAGGGTCAGGAATAGGGGGATTGATTCAGAACCTATAGGAATACATGACACCCACTCCACGCTAACTATGGTCATATTTACTAATCTATGCATAGTATAACATAGTACAACATACTATAGAGAATAGTGTACACCTTACCACCCCAAAATACATAAATGCATTTTGAAATTTTCAAATATACTGAAAAATTGCAGTCATATATATTGTATGCACTTAAGCTATGAATTAAATGCAAAGGTAAACACGCATTTGTATGCATTATTGCTAATTTGGTATTTGAGAAATACACATGAAATGGCTCTTAATATAGCTATACAGAAAGGAAGTTCGAGACCATCTCATCACATAATAAAATATTTGTGAACATCCCAGCGGGCAACTAAAGTTTATAAAGTATCTAAAAATAGAAATCTTAGTTCTCTAGGAATAGTTTCTTACTTTAAGCAGAAGATAAGTGTCCCGAAAAATGTGTGAAAAATAATTTGGGGCTGCTAAAAAATTGTTGTCCGTGAACTGGTGGGAAGAATTGTTCATGTGACTTTATTTTTAAAGTTGAAGGCCGAATTCAGGGAACGCCGTGTGCGAGCTTGCTCAAAAAGTCTCTATTTCTGTTCTGGAGAGAACATCATATCATTCAGGCTTTCGAAAAAACTGTCAACAGCTTCATGGGAAAGTTCCACTAAGTCGGAAATAGGGGTAACCATGCATTCGTGCGCATGATTGTCTGCATTGACATTCTGATTCGCATTGCTGACAGAAGGTCGTACCTGTTCGATGCTGCTTTCATCTTGAACTTCACTACTCTTCAATCGCAGTGGTGAAGATTCCAGGAATGCCGTCATCAGGATTGGCAGCCTTTGAGGGCAGCACAAAGCGTGAACCTTGGTAGGAACCAACAGTGTATCTGCATCCACTGGCGCATCCGATTGTAGCGTCAGACAGGTGTCTAACACGCATTCTTCTCCGCATAGCAGACACCTTGGTACAGGTAAAACACACCTTTGCCACATTGGTCGAAATGATAGAAACCAAGTCATGTTTAGGTCTCTAAGCCGGGAGAGTCCCAGGATTTTTGATATCCGGTCCCGGTATCCAATGGCTAGGATCGTATCTTCCATTGTCGCGAGAGTTTGATCTGTGACATGGGTTGCCATAACGAAAAATAAGGACTAAGAATAGGATTCCTGCAATTAGTCCCAGGATCAGGGGAAGTCCGCCAAAAATCGAATGGACGAAATCTGGAAAAATACCCAGTATGGCTTTGAATGGTGTTAATGCCATCGAAAATACTGTCTTAAATACCCCTGAGATCCCATTGGTATCAGAAATATTTAAGATTTCGCTCAGGATTTCCGCGAAATGTACGGGGGAATTAGTTGATAATAATGTATGTATCTCTGCAGTCGTCCTTGCGACTTGTAGATCATACGTTTCTTTTGATGACGTGAGCCTTGTAGGCGTCTGAAGAAGCACTGTTTTCATTCTGCTTAAAGTATCTATTCGAATAGAAGTAATTTTCAAACTGGGCCATGCCCTTGCCTCCCTGTCTGGAAAGGAGCTGGGGAATAAAGAACGTCCACAGCACTTGACCTTCGCCGTCGTAGTGACTAGATAAGGAGTCCCGGGCATAAGACTACAACATCTGCGGTCTACAATAAGAATGTAACTCCCATTATAGAGTCTTTGAAAGAATGGTTCTATTTCAGTTGCAGGTGCGCCTTGCTGGTGACATGAAAGGTTGTATGAATTCCCTTCACAGGCTCCGTGCAAACTAATACCGTTACACAGAAGCGTGCCGCTTAGTAACATAGCACAATTGTTGCCACTAAGAAACACTTTCTGTCCTTTATTACTGACACATGCATGTGAATAGGGCAGGTTCCAAGTTGTTTTAAGGTACCCCTTTCCCAATTTCTCGTACATGCCAGCCTGTATATATTTTTGGCAGTATTGAAACCTGAAGGTTGAGATTGGAATATTTATGATTCCGTGTATTATCCATTCACTGACAGGTCGTTCTGACATTGTCATTGGTAATCTTTCTAGTTTTTCAATGCTCAAGATTGTATAATCAGCACCCTTTTGCGCCATACCGATTTGTCTATCAGTAAGGTTAAAGATTTGGAATAGTGACGTTGTGTTGATTAAACGCCAAGGCACATAGCCTGAACGCAGATTTTGTAACGTCCAGCCAAGCTGTACAATGGAACGCAATTGTGACTGACCATGTTGTAATAACAGTAAGTCTTGCGATAATATATCGATTGCTGAAGACACAATGCTGTCCAATGAAAAAATTCTGGAGGACAGAGTCATTAACCCATTGTCCACTACAGATAGTGATTTTTCCAAATTAATACGGTCAATTTCCCGTATTCTTTCTGCTGTCTCAATTTGAGTAACCTTCCAGGCCTCATTGTATGCTGCATATACAGAGGCTGCTATGAAACGCTTTTGACGCTGTTTGCGTGGTCCCATTATGAAATCACGCAAGTCTGCACCATCAGTAAGTAAAGTTAGGTGTTGCTTAATTTCAGGCAGTGTGGAAGTTTGTAGCCATTGAAGGCATAATTTGCCCACACTGTAGGTTGTTATTATCCCTGGGTGATGTCTTTGGGGATATCTAGGGTCTGGCCTGGTCATTTTGAAACCCTGTGTTTTATTCAGGAATCTATCTTGACAGTTATTTGTATCTGTGGGCCAGATCAACCATTGTTTCCAATCAGGATGTGTTCTGTTTTGGTTTAGTATATGGTTTACGTCTATCTCTTCATCTGTATCAGAGCTATTGCTAAACATTGTTGGCTTTGGAATAGACGGTTTAATTAAATCTTTGATTTTGGCTAAGCCAAGACAGGTGGTTTGTTGAACAGTGTCATTTAAAAATATCATTTGTTCTGGGATCATGCAGGCTCTAAACAAAGCTTCTATACCCTGTACTTGCCATTCTTTTGTACCCTCAAACACTTTTCAAATCAACATTTTTGTCCCAATAATCAAATCCAAATGTATTCATTTTTTCAAAGAATGAATCTGAATATATCAATTTTGTGTTGGTTATCATGGTTTTCATCCCTGTCTTGTTTGACAATTTAAAATAAAATGTTTCAGCATTACTTATGTTAAAACCTGAAAAATATGAATATTTGTCATATACGGTTCTAGAGCTTCCTTTTGGAGGTGTAGCACAATGTTCCCATTGATTATAACTTAAAACATTTCTAGGTTGTGCAGATTTATGTAAAAAATGGTTACCATATTGGTTATAGCAATACATACTATCATAATTTGTAGAACCTTGCAAATAATAATGTTTTGTAAATTTAGCAGACATTACTAAGTCAGACATCATGTTGTTAATACTTTCGAAGTCCCAATCATCAGCAAATGAGTTTGGTTTTGCAAAGTCACTCAAGGAGATCTTGATTTGGTGTGGATATTTCAGGATCTCGACCGGACCATAAATTTCATAGTCAGTGTTGTCCCAGGCTACCCCACCAGGTATAGGATTGGCTGTGAAGTTGGCTGAAGAAAGTTCTCTTTTCTCGACGTGTGAAGATGTGTGTGGTTTGAGGACCAAGTTGATGTTCTGACTTGCTGTGTCCATTTTAGCATATTTTCCCTCAATGAAGCGTCCCAAAGTAAATACCATGATGAGCCAAAGTATGAGGATAAATGCACCAAAACCCACCCAAAATTCAATCCATGGAGAAACCAGATATGTTTCTTTCAGATGTTTCAAAAGTTCCTTAGCTTTGTCTTTAAAGGATTTTGATGATGGCTGTGTCTTTGATTCACTGAAGCCGTCAGAGGAATCATCGAAGTTGATGAAGTAACCGGATGCAGTTCTGTCAATTGTTCCAATTGGTTCAGGATTTCTGTTTTTTGCATTTTCACTTGGTACTTCAGTATAGATTGGTGTGTCTCTGCTAAATGTCTTTATTTGGGTTTTCAGAGGTCTGAGTTATATTGCATTGTTGCATAGTCCTTCTTGTTCTTCTTTAGGCGTTTCGAATGTGATGAGCCTTTTTGTTAGGACCTCTGTGCTGGTAGCAAACATTGGTGTTCTGCTACTTATTGGGAGTCCACTTGGCCTACTGTTTGTTATCGGCCACATGTTGTGGTTTTACCAGGTCAATGGATACAACTCGGTTCTCCTTTTTACCAGCAAGTGGCGGTAGTACAACTGATCTTGTCCCGTTGACAGACAAGACAGGAACTGCTTTTCTGTAGGAAGGCCCAAATTCCTTCTTTACCGCGATCTTTTCCCTGACTAGATCCCCGACTTTTGGAATCCAGACAGGTCTTGCTGGGACAGGTGGTGATTCTTCAGTGGTCGTTGGCTGTTGTTTCAACTGTATGTTGCTCAGGTCTTTTCTTGTTTTGTTTAAGTCCTGCAAAATAGCCAAACGGTCTTTGACATCAAAGCTTTTTTCTTTAACCACTGAAGTCTGACTATCAAGGTCAGAGATCAACATCCTAGTTCCAAATAATAATTCGTACGGACTGAATCCCTTCAGAGAATTTCTTGGCAAGTTATTTAGACTACGTTGGATGTTTGACCCACCCAGCTCCCGAACCTAATATCCTTTCCATTATAGATTGCTTTCTGCCTTGGTTTTTTCTTTACACCATCCAGTACCCTCAGGAAGGAAGTGAGAAGATTCCCGCTGGGCTGTGCTCATTTGGCCATGTTTCCCCCCAGGCTGGTGTGCCAGAGTGAAAACAATGGTAGAACGTAACATGCTCTTAGCGTATATGCCATTTAGACTCGCAAATCTTGTATAATAGTCCGGACGTCAGCCGAGTGCTGGTGATCTACATTATAAGTGGAAACTAGCCTGTATATGTTAATCGCAAGCCATTCTTTTTGCTGGTAATATTATCTGCCTTGATACGACGAGGTATTAAACTGTTTCTTTCCCCACTGCGATCTCTGTTGCAGTTTGGGCAGTTTTTTACAAACATGGTGTAATGCAGGCTCATGCCTGGCCACCAGTACCGTGATTGTAATTCTTCCAGAGAATCTTTTAATTTAAGGTGTCTGAGACCCTCGCCCATGTGTGCGTCTGCGATTAACAAGCTTCTCCTGTCCATGTTTGGAATCACTCTATCCCCCACTCCAGGGATTCGAGCAAAAGGGACGGAGTTTGCATCGATTATGTATGTATAATTGAGTGGATAGTTGATCGGTAACGCTGAGCAGTCGCCTTTTGATGACGTTTTCACCGCCAGCATTGTTTCACCGTCAATGTATTTTAATGTACGCTTTTTTCGATCTACGGGAGCCGGTTTAGTGGCTGCCGCTGCGGCTGCTTCAGCCAATGAATTCCCCACAACGTGAACGCCATCACGCTGATGACTCAGTGAGTGTGTCACGTGAGTCTTTGGTAGTTCTTTTTGTAAAAGAGCTATTTGTTCCCAGAGCAATTTCTGCTTTATTGGTGCATCTGTGTCATCTTTGTAACCGTTCTGAATCCATGTCTGCAAATCCTTGTTATATGCTTTGACGCAGTAATATGAATCTGACACTATAAGTGTCGGGAATTCGCGATCCGCATTATCTAGCGCCATTTTCAAAGCTATTATTTCAGTTTGTAGTTCTGAATTTGTTTCTACTGAGTGTGATTTTGTTAATAGAGGTCTTAGTTTACCTCCCCGCCACACTTCTTTTGTAATCTCACATGTGGGGTTGTATGCTTGTTCTCCCCAAACGGAGGGTTGAGCATGTCCGTCTGTATAGATTACACAGGCGTAATGTCGTAGAGGCAGAATGTCGATTGGCAGAGGATACGTCTTTTCATATTTTAGATTTTTTAATTCTTCCAGTTCTGGATCAAAGTAGTAGTATACTTTGTCCGCTGTGATTGAATTCACCCATTGTATCCATTCCGGATTCAATGTTGTTGTTGGTAAATTACACGGTGTTGTTAATGCCTCAAAGGCTGATTCTGCTGTTCTGACTGTAATATGTCTACCGTCAGCTATGTCTTTTTCTCTAGCTATTGCGGTTTGAACTGCACGAATGATTTTTTCTGTATTACTGAATTTCTGTTCAGCTTCTGTGTACAAGTGTGATTTGAATGCAATTGGTACCTTTTCTCCTTCATTAGAAGTCAGGTATGTGAATCCGCATCTCCCTGGGATGACTCGAATCACAAGATTGCGTGTGTTATCACGTGTTTCTAATTTTGTTTTAATTAGCATGTCTGTTTGTAAGGATCTCAAAATTTCTGTGTGTGTTTGAGTCCAATTGGATCTTTTAAAGTCTGGTTTAATTAGATCATAAAGGGGTTTGACCCTTTCTGCGTAATTTGCAATGTATGTTCTTCCGAAATTTAGGAAACCTAGAATTGACTGTAGGTTTTTTAGTGTTTTAGGAGCTTGGATTACGGCACATTTCTCTAGGAAATTGTCAGCCAAGCTTTTGCCTTCACTTGATAACTCATATCCTAAGAATAGGACCGTCAGATGGGCAATTCTGGACTTTTTAAAGTAAAATTTGTAACCCTCTGCAGCGAACCCAAGTATTATGGTGTTCACCCTTTTCAAGTGAGTCTCCAAGTCATCATCTGTTAAGTAAATGTCATCGACATAAGATAATGCTTCATCATCATATAGTTGTAGTAATTCTGTTACTCTCGCTGAGAATACCCCCGGGCTGTTCTTGTACCCCTGGGCTAACCGACAGAATTGTTTTTGAGTGCCATTTACTGAGAATGCAGTTAAAGATCTGCTCTCTGGTGCTATGTTTTGACAAAAGAATCCATTGGAGATGTCCAAGGTTGTTTTGTATTTTTTGCGCACTATGTTATTCATTAGTGCAGCACTGTGTGAGTTTTGCACTGCAAAAGTTTTGCAACATGTGTTAAGGTGTCGGTAATCCAAAACTAGACGATATGAATTGTCTGGTTTGGAGACCGGAAACAAAGGATTGTTCATTTGTGAGGTGCAAGTTTCAATCACCCCCTGGTATTCTAGCTGATCTAGTATTTCATTTACCTGTTTTTTAGCTTCTTGCTTAATTGGGTACTGCCTTTGTGCAGTAGGTTGTGATTTTAACTGGATTTTGTGAGGAGGAGAATCCTCATCCCATCCTACATGATTTTTATATAAAGCAGGTGCTAAGGCCACTGCCCACTTTCTAGCAAGTGTGTATTTTTTATGAATCGGGATTTGATTCGAGAAGGCAGGCATAATTACTTCTTCGCCATGAGGGCACTCCCTGACAAACTCTGGTGGCCAGTCTTTTTCAGCTAGAAGGATGTCATAACCCTTTGAGAGGTTATCCCAAAATAGTCCCCTTATTTTCCTAGTCTTATCTCCCTCTATACGTAATGTTATCTCGTATATCTTGTGGGGCTTGCTAACTCTGGTTTCTGCAGTTTCCACTTGAAGGTATTCATTCGTGTCCACTGTCTCCAGATGATTCATAAGGACTTTGCGAGCTATGCTCACCTCTGCTGCGCTGTCTAGCATTGTCTGAGCCCATTCTCCGTTTTTCAGTTGTGTCCTCAGTATTCTCGGCATTTTTAACTACCTTGATACTGGCTACCTTCTTTTTTGGAAATTGTAATTTCTTTTTTAGCTGAGCAGGTTCCTTGTCTTTGGACTTGGCGTGCTCTTCTGATCGTCCTCTTCTTTCCGATTTCTGCGAGGAAGTCTGAAAAGATTGAGAGGGACGTGTATCAATGTCTTGATATCTATCAGGTTTTTTAATATTATCCCTATTTCTAAGGTTATATCTATTCCCAGAGGGGTCACTCTGCGGTGACCTCTGTCTTTGGTTTGGAGATTTCTCTCTTCGCCTGGGAGACCTCCCTCGGGACTGGAATTTCTTTTCTTTAGGATTGGATTGTTTGTTTCCATCCCAGTTCTTTTTTGGTGAGTTATTATAAAAAAATATTTTTTCTGGACTTGTAGTCAGTTGCGGTTTTACTGGTATTCCACCTAGACTATCTCTGCCTAGTTCTTCATAGGATTTTTCTATGATTCTGGCAATTTCAGCTGGTTGGTCTGCTATATCTGTCTCTTTTAACCTCTGGCGGATCGCCACGTTTGCTGCCTCACCTTTTATGTTGGCTAATAATATAGCCGAGACCTGCTTGAAGTCTTTTAGTAATTTCATACCAAGGGTTAAAGCAGGTTCTGGACCGTATTCATCTTGAATTTGTTTTAGCACATCTGGTATTACCGAAATGGATGGAACACCGTGCGTTTTTGTGTAGATGGAAGCAAAGACTGTACCCCAAGTGTCACAGTCCTCAATGTGTGGTGCGATTCCCATTGGGAGGCATATAGTCAGAATCCTGTGTTTTTCTAATGGGGTGGTGTCAGGAAACACCGCCTCTATTTGGGTAATTTTTTGTGCCAACCAGAATGGTATCTGTTCCCGTTTAGCTGGAACTTTACCTAGGCAGGATTGGATGTTCTGTGGTGTAATTTTATTTGTGTTCCCCTGGTGAGGGGTCAGCTGTGGAAGTTTAATCGCTGGCTGAATTGTTGAAGTCCGCATTACATACTGAACTAATTGTCTATGAATTTTTAGTAGTTGTTTTAGCTGTATTAACAGCTCTGCTGCAGGCATTCTTTCGATGTCTGGATGTGGTGTGTATCCGGCTAAGACCGGCCACGTTGCTCCTGGTCTTCCTAAAGGACCGAGCCTTGTAATGTGATTGTTATGTATTAGGGCGCCATCAAATAAGAGCAAATGCTCTTGGAATTTGAGTGGTACTTCCACCTCCTCGAAAGGAGTGTACGTTTCAGGAGGTTCCTCTACTTTGTAATAGTGGAAGTACTTTCTTACAGCATTTGCTGCTGGAAAATGTATCCATGAATAGTATACCTCTGTCTGCCGATATTCGTGTGCCTCGATTACGAATATGACTGTGCCACCTCTAGGTGTCAGTCCATTTTCTATAAGTTTTAAGGTTATAGATCTCCTTTTAATGACCGGAATGAGTGTTATATTCGGGTCTGCTGCTTGCATGGTAGCATCAGCATCTGCGAGTTCAGTTGCTAATCTAACTGCCTCTCTTTCATCATCACTCTCTGCCATTTTACAGACAGGATGGTATTATGTTTGTTTGCAGATCAGGTTTCTTTATGGAAACAGAGATTAGATGCACAATATTTTGGGAATGTTTTTATCCTTCAACGTTGACTATACCAAGAACCATACATAGGAGTTCCCTCCTGCGAGGTTTTGGAGGATATTACCTTTCACCCACTCCAGACGTCTTTGGAGTATAATGGAAAAAGGGGTCTGAGTGAGAAAGCACGACTGAGTTACTCTAAATGTCTTACGTTAGTTTTATCGCCCTTTCCAAACGCGTTGGGCGCCATGTAGTGTAGCTCCTATTTTCCCAATAGGCTCTGCGCATTGGAATAATACCTACAGCAGTAAAGGCCTAGACCAGACGTTAACTAGGTCTACTACTGTCGATACTAGACTTAATTTTTGGGTTTGCCAGCGTAGCTCAGAGTTCGCTAGAAACTTTCTCGAATGTTCAAGGAGGAATTAACTTCCCTGATTAGACAAGAAGGGATTTAGTTTCTGACAACCATAGAACATGACAACTTTGCTCTCCCCTAATCAAGAGTCAATCTCGAGAGTCGTGTGAGCACAAGGCAATTATTTTACTCAGTCAGTACGTGCATTCTTAGTCTCATCAGATTGTAGAGAAAAGGAAGAGAGTGGGCGTGTTCAATAAAAAGGTGTTATTTATTGATCAGTCTCTTTTCTCATACATGAGAAATGGATCGATATTATTGCAATACTTATAGTTAAGTAAAGTGCATACATTAAAAGCAATAGTATAAAATAATACTGTAAAAACATTGATATGGTTTCTGAGCCATATGATGTTTAAAATGATTAAAATATATTTACATACACATATACATTTGACTAAACGTACTCAACTGGTGTTTCTAAATACGCCTACCCCGTGTACCTGACCTAAGTCTAATGCGTGGGCGGGAATAGAAAGTTACAGTTTAAGTTAAGTTTGTTTTTGCCAAGTGAATAACTAAAGAATTCTCTGTGAGGGGTTATTCAGTTCTGTACCTGGAAGTTAGGATGAATGAGGAATGGTATCTCTTTCTCTGCTCTCGATATTCCAGGCTGCCTGCGAGGGCTGCCCAGAAACGCCGGTGCTGGGTCTCTCGGCTTGAGATAGCAGCGCGTCTCTCAGCGCGTCAGGAAGGCGGGGCTGCTGCCAGCGGGGTCTGCTTCTGCTCTCGGCTTCGGCAAGTATGGCTGCTCCGTCTTGTCACCACGCGTGTGTTTGCATAGGGCAAGATCGGCAATATTTATACCTTAAAGGTGCCGAGATTGACGTAAGGATGGACATAGATACGTCAATAAAGATGTCATACGACTTGCTCGTTAGCACATTCTTTACTAAAGTTCTCTGTGAAATCAAAACAATGGCCGCAGGGTTTTTCCCAGGTTGTCATAGGTTTGATTTGTTATGAGAACGTCGTATGCCTTATCAGGGGCTGGAGGAATGTCGCTTGTCTAATTAGATCTCAAGCGTTATGACCTAATCAGATAACATGTTCCTGTGCCGTAGTGTGACTGCGTCAGATAACGGTATCTGCATCATGGGGGCTGTTCTTGCCTCATGGGCTGACTGTTAGTTAACTTGATAGTTAGTTTAACCAGAATAGGGTCAGGAATAGGGGGATTGATTCAGAACCTATAGGAATACATGACAGTTGGCAACAACTGATGTATGTAGGAACCTATGAGAAGAACTGTATGCTGTGACTGCCCAAAAACTTTTAGAAGAATAAAGAAGAGACTACATTTACAAAAAACACTTGGAAAATCAGTGATTTCTTTGGACTCAATTGCTTATACTCTATACCTAGAGTTGCTCAGGTTGTGAATTAGAATCAGTTTATGGGGTGATTCTAGCCAATGAGAAAAAGTTCCCCATGGAAACTCTTCCCCCTTTTTAACAGATGTTGTTGGCCTTACTGCAAACTATTCACAGTTTTGAGGCAAATCCAATATGGTAGAATGTGCCTGCCTGTGAAGGGAGCTTGTGAGACATCCAGTGTTGTGTTTACAAAAATGAGCATTCTTCTCCTCAGCTACACCAAACTGGTTCTGAGAGCAGATTCACCTTCTAGTGGGCTGATGCCAAACTGGCTTCTGGGGGCTTATGAAACTAAATGGTTCTCTTTCCCAGATCTCCCTATGCCAATAATTATGAATGGGGAGGCCTCACCTTGTTTCGTTTAAGTTTATGAAGTTCTTAATCCCTTCCCAACACTCCTTCCTGAGCTGATATCTATCACATAGCTCACACCCAGGTCTTTCTCAGAAAAGACCTACGCCATTGTTCCTGCTCTGGGAGCAGTTTTCACACCTCATTCAGGGGAAGCACTGGCAGGGCCATATGCCAGCAGGCTAATGCTAATTAGCCACTTGCGGCTCAGACAAGTAAAGTGTATCTTTTAAAACATCACAAAATAGTGTTTAACTTATTCCAGTGCTTTTCCGAAATCAGACACAGCAGGGCTATAATTTTACTCTAGACTCCAGTTTTTCTCAAATCACAGCAACAGCCCTTTACAGTGACAATATCTTTTCGGGGTTACTCACTGAATGTACATATAAATATTCGATTCCTGCATGTACCAGTTTTAAATATTAGGCACCAAACCTTGTGGACTGCAAGAGGGACATTTTATATTTTAAAAGGTGTTTTTTTCCTGTCAAAAAGATGTATTTTGACAGGTTTAACTTCATTTTAAGCTGCAGGAAACAGGCTATGCTGGCAAGCCTGATGCCGTGTTTACTTTGTCAAGCATAGTGGATAGCACAACATGTGCTGCAGTCACAAGGTAATGTTTAACATTTCCATGCAATCTGTGTATTTCCTGCAACATACTGGGAAGATAGATAAGCCGATGAGGAGTTAGACAATTTTACCATGTTTTAGTGGTCAGAGCACATACATTCAGGACTGAACAGCAGTGCCCCTGTAGGCAGAGTTCAGAAAGCAGTAGCATTAGTCAAAAAACAATGGAGGTGACCACACAAAAAGAGGAATATCCCATTGGGTGCAAGAACCTATACCACAAATATTCAAAACTAGGAACAAAGTCAAGTGTCTTGCAATTAATACAGAATTTTCTTTCAGTGCTGGAATTGGAGGTTCAGTGGATTAATTCATTCACTCCAAGATTCTTTAATAGACCTCATAATTATGAGTTGATTTCCTAGTGGATGCACCTCAGCCTTCCAATCGGCTAAGGCTAACAAAATGAATATTATGGCAGAAGGGTAGCAACGCAACATTTCCTGTTCTTCTCCTCCCCAAAAAGAGTGAGAGGAATTCTATATTGTTATTTTCTCACTTGGAAGTACCAATGCAGTCCTTTTGGGTTGCAAAATACCAGATTGCCCACACAGATTTGTCTGTCACTCTTCACTGAGTAAGTGTGCCTGTTTTGAGTGGGTGAAATGTCTCTCTAAAAGCTCAAGTGTTGTGGTTTCCCACTGTAATTGTAATTCATAATGCTTTTAGCAACTACCATTGCTAACTGCATCAGTATTTGCTAACAGTCCAGCACCATTATTGTGGGGTTTACTTCATTCATTTTTATGATCCATGGATTGGTCCCACACTGCACATCAAAAGACTGAATTTGAATAATAAGCTTCTGTTCTTCCACTGGCTTTGAGTGTCAAACAACTGTTTTGTTTCCTACTCATCACTTGCCTATATGTATAACTAGGCATCTCATGTTTCTGACATTCTTTCTCAGCTTCTTTTTAGATGCACTCTAAAACACAGATTCTCTTTGAAATTGCCCCATTACAAAAACACGTTATGCTGTTGTTCATATAAGTAAATATACATTTATGGGTCATATTTTGGGAAAAAAAGATCAACTGACTGTGCAAAATACCCAGATAAACCTCTTTTACATTGAACTCTCCATCTGGGAGAGATGGTAGTCCTAATAGATTGGTATAATTATCTTCTTAATGACCAAAAACTGTGGTACAGATTCCCTCTGAAAATACATTTACTTTTCAAGAGACACATGCATTCCTCTTGGGTCATTGAAAAATATCAAAATTGCAGCATAAAAGTGTTGAACACAGTGAACTCACAAATACTCAACCGCAACCCTAAGCCCTCTTAAATAGTCAAATCCAACTCTCACTTTGGTTGGAGTTCATTGTAAGTTAACATTTATTAGAACATTGGAATGTTGGAAGCTCCATCGAAAACAATCGAGTAGCTCGGGCTTATAATAGCTGGTATAAGCCCAGAGCTCCAACATTCCAATGCTTCTCTGTTCACAGCTCTGGCTGTGAACAAAAGCTTCAGGGAGCCTGAGGGAATGTCCAATCCCCTTGCGCTTTCTAAAGCCTTTGTTCAATTTGTTAGAGCATTCTGTCCTCTAGTAGCAGAATGTTCTAATAGCCTTATAGCCCTTTGTAGCTGGGCTATACCGGCTAATAAAGTCCTTTTGCCTTGTTACAGTCCCTCGCCTTCGGCTCGGGCTTTTAGCGCTGCAGCGGGTCTTTAGTAGCCGGTAGAGCCTGAAACAGTGGGCTATATTTCCACTCTTCTCTCAGGAAAATAAATTACTGCAAAGTCATGCACCAGCAGTCTACAGTGTGGTTCTTGTTCTTCGTGCCCAGTAGCCAATATGAGTCAACTCTTCCTCCTCACATTGCCCCTTCCCTCCAACTACAAATAAATATATACCTTTCAATGGGCAGATGACCCAGTTACTGGTCACAGGATCCTCCATCTCATTGATAAAATGACCCCATACATGGGATGACCTATCAGACAATTCCTCAAGAGACATATTACATTTCCACATATAGATTCTTCAGAGAATCATCACTACAATGTCAAGGCCAGGAGAGAGGACTTCACTAGGGTGAGCTAGAAGACATGATGGTAGAAGAAGGAATTTTTCAATATTTGTGACTCTTATCTAAAGCATCATCTGTATATTTCTAGTCACAATACCATTGAAGGCAATCACAAATGAACCGGCTCAAAGAACAAAGATCAGTTAGAATCATTGGCAGGTGTGAATAAAGATTTTAAGTCCTTCCTTCTTTTTGTGAATTGATTATTCTATATTTATCATACCGGTGATGAGCACGGATGGTTAGCTGTCAAGGGGGCAGCACTTTGTCCACCCCTTGCATATAATCTTCACAGACAGAAGGAACTATTATTGTGGAGCCTTCAAATGGTGAACTTCACATTGAGGAGATAGTATCAGGAAAAAAACTATTCACAAACTGTATTCTTCATTGTGATGATAATACCCCTGTAAAATTACCTCACAGTTTGGATCTCTGTATCTCTCACCCCTTGGAAAATTATGGGAAGACTATGACCTGAAGTGGTCATGGAGTGCTTGCCAGAGACTGGACTTCCCTTCCAGTAAGACTCTGCCTCTGCAAGACTTCAAGTAGAAAGCCACTCTACCGGACATTTGAAGACTTGGAGCCAGATCCTCAGATCATATTTATTGCCTGTGTTACCTATGAACATAGACAGGATGAATATTCTGTACAATGCTGGACAGCAGTGTTCTTTTAATTCAGAGCATTTTTCACACTGGCTAATATATTGACTTCCAAGGGAAAGGTCTGCCCACACAGGTTCTACCTTTTGCAACCATCCAATCATCCTCATCATCGATTGCAGTTGAGTCCTTCATAGGCATCCTCGATAGACGGTCAGCAAGCACATTTTTGATACCTGGTAAGTAATTCATTTTGATAAAAGGAATATTCCTGTAATGTAAATAACTATTTCACCATAAGTGGAGTAGCTCTGCTGGCTCTTTTGGTAGAAAAATCATCCGCCAATGACTTAAGATAAGGTCTTACAACCTATTCTCTAATCCAGAGACTAGATTTCTCTTCCGGAAAGACTCTGCCCCCTCAAGACTTCAAGTAGAAAAACACTACATGAAATTGGAAGAGGTGAAACCAGATCCTCAGATCATATATTTTGCCTGTGTTACATACGAAGAAGGAAAGACTAAATATTCCTTACTAGCTTGGACAGCGGTCTTCTTCATATATATATTAACTGACAAAAATAAAGGTTACAGGGACTTTATAGTTAGGAAATTGAATAAAACAACCTTAGAAATTCACTGAAAAAAAGAAAGGTTACTGGGACGTAGTCAGTGACCTCACTGATGATATCACTGACAGCATCATCCAGTGACTCTGAGTGTTTTTTAAAAGTGTATGGGGCACTTGCATCAACATCTGAATTTGCCATTACCAAATAGCGATTTTTAAGGAATTGCTATTTGGTAATCGCAAATTCCTATGCATGAAGAAATTGCAAAAGAATTTGTGACTCCTTAACATTACCTAATAGAAATTCAGTAAATGGGAAATTGCTATTAGGTAACGTGACTCCATTCATTCCTATGGGCCTACAGGCCCATAGAATGAATGGTAATGCATTCGCAAATTGTGATTACCAAAAATGGAAATGCATTTGCAAATTGCGAGTACCAAAATGGTGATCGCAAATTGCGAATGAAAAGACAAGAGTGCCCGGGGACCTAAGGCCCCCCTGAAGCACCCCCCCAAAATATGCAAGTGTGCACATGTAAAGTACACACATGCCATCATGTGCTCTAATACCCTATGTTTTGCCATGTGCATTGTACTTCCAATGTATTTACTGTAACATTGACAGACCAGACAGTGCACTACAAAACTAGAATTGCAATTTAGATGTTTTTTGATGGGTTTGTTCTTTTTTCCAGGGGTCCCACATTCCTTAACTTTGATGCTATGTTTGCATGCTTTGCACTGCATGCATTGGAAGAATGCAGAAATATTTGGTTCCTCTAACTATGTTTTCACAAAATGACTATGTAGTAGCATTTCCTTCAAAGATGTATTTTTTCTGTATGTAACTTTTGGCCTGATGATTAGATCCGTCTGTAAGATTTTCCAGTTGTGTTTTAAAATGTTGTAAAAATGTACTGAATTGACAGAGTAGCCAGTAATTAGTCCCATCATATTTCCCTCCTGATCCTGCCTGTTCCTATTCTTCACAGTTTGTCTATTGGTGGATTACACTCTGTTCTGCTTGTTGTAGCACGTTATTAGAGTACCCTCTTAACCTGAATCTGGATATAGCCTCCTTCTTGGCTTGTGTGAAGATTGTTGGTGAAGAGCAATTGCGTTTAATACATAGCAATTTACTGACTGCTTTGCATGTACCCCTCCACACCAGGAACACATCATCAATATTGCACTCCCAAATGGCTACGTTATCCACCCCTTTATCATTCTTATCCGCCTAGGCCACGTGCTTCTCCCACCAGCCCACTAACAAGTTTGCGTAGCTGGGGGCGCAGAATGTGCCCATCGCGGATCCCTGTTTCTGTCTGTAATGTTGTCTTGAGAATAGGAAGATGTTATTAGTCAAACAAAATGTTATCAACTCCAATAGCATTATATTATGTTCTTGATATTTCAAGAGTCGATTCTGCTTTCAATCCCAGTAAATGAGATATACAAGGGTACAGGTTTGTTATGTCCAATGTGATCAGGAGAAAATCATCCTCTCATTGAATATCCTCATAAAATCTGTAGTGTCATTGATATACAAATTTGGGTCTTTAACAAACGGAGTCCACATAGACTGACATATTTTCCAGTAGGTATGGCCATATATATATGTTTGTGATTGTGTGTGTTAGGGTAAGGATGTTTATAAAGTTTAGAGTGGGCATTGGATCTTGTTGAGATGGGATTTAGTAGGGCTTAGGGTGGGTATGGGTTTTTGAAGGGTAAGGTAACATTTTGGGTTAAGGGTGGGTACAGGTTTTTGAGTGGTGAGGTATTTTTTTTAGGGTTTAGGGTGTGTATGGGTTTTTGGAGGCAAGGGAATTTTTAGTGTGTAGGGTGGGTATGGGTTTTTGAGTAGCAAGGAAATATTTTGGGTTGAGGGTGAATATGGAATATTGGGTGGTAAGGTATTTTTTTGGGGTTACAGGTGTGTATGGGTTTTTGGATGGCAAGGGAATGTTTAGGGTGGTTATTGATTTTCGGGTGATAAGATATTTTAAGGGTTTAATGTGGGTATGGATGGTGGGGGAATTTTTAGGGATTACAGTGGATATACGTTTTTGGGTGGTAAGGTATTTTTCATGCTTTAAATTGGGTATGAGGTTTTAGTTGGTAAGAGATTTTTTGGGGTTAAAAGTGGGTATAGGTTTTTGGTGGCAAGAGAATTTTTAGGGTTTACGGTGGGTATGGCTTCTTGGGTGATAATGTTTTTTACTGTGGTTACTGGCCTTTGGGTGGCAAGGGAATGTTTAGGGTTTAAGCTGGGTCTGGGTTTTTGGGAGCAAGGGAAATTTTTAGGGTTTAGGGTAGGCCTGGGTGGTAAATTCCGTTCCGCTCGAGGAATTTGTGGAATTTGGGTAATTTTGCATTCCGCGGAGAATGCAAAATTGCCCAAAATTCTGCGTTCCGCGACTTCGCGAAATTTTGGGCTTGTTCACATTCTCAAAATGCGTGTTCGCAAGATATTTCCCAAAGAGCAATTGCGAACAGGAAAAAACCATTATGAACAAGCAATTCTGCATGTCCACGGAATTTCTGCTTGTTCGCAGAGATTTTTTACCATTTCGGGGAGATTTGCGTAACGCGAATATGCAAATTCCGCCCACCCCTAGTTTAGGGTAGGTATGGATTTTTGGGTGGCAATGGAATTTTTAGGATTGAGGCTGGGTATGAGTTTTTGGGTGGTAAATTATTTGTTAGGGTTTCTCGTGGGTATTGGTTTCTGAGTGGTAAGGAAGTTTTTTAGGGTTGAGAGTGGGTATGGGATTTTGGGTGGTAAGGCGTGTTTTAAGGTTTAGGGTGAGTATGGGTTTTTGGGTGGTAGGATATTTTAAGGGTTTAGTGTGGGTATGGGTTTTAGGGTGGCAGGGGAATTTTTAGAGTTTAGGGTTGGTTTGCATTTTGGGTGGTAAGGTATTTTTTTATGTTTTTGAGTGGGTATTGGATTTTGGTTGGGAAGGTATTTTTTAGGTTTAAAAGTGGGTTTGGGTTTTTAGTGGCAAGGGAATTTTTAGGGATCAAGGTGGGTATGGGTTCTAGGGTGGTAAGGTTTTTTAGGGTGGTTATGGGCTTTTGGGTGGCAAGTAAATGTTTAGGGTTTACGGTAGGTATGGAGTTTTGGGTGGGAAGGGAATTTTAGGGTTAAGAGTTGGTAGCTGTTTTTGGGTGGGAAGGGATTTGGTAGGGTTTAGGGTGGGTGTGGTAGGTTGGGGATGTTTTTTTTGTGGTGGCAAGGGAAGTTTTAGGGTTAGGGCGGGTAGCTATTTTTGAGTGGCAATAGAATTCTTAGGGTTTAGGGTGGGCATGTTTTTTCGGTGGTAAGGTATTTTTTAGGGTTTAGATTTTGAGTGTCAAGGGAATTTTCAGGATTTAGTCTGGGTATTGGTTTCTGAGTGGTAAGGAAATTTTTAGAGTTAAGGGTTTATATGGGATTTTGGGTGGTAAGGTATTTTTAGGGTTTAGGGTGGGCATGGGTTTTTGAGTGGCAAGCTGGGTATGGGTTTAGGGTTGAGGGTGGGTATGGGTTTTTGGGTGGCAAGATATTTCAAGGGTTTAGTGTGGGTATGGGTTTTTGGGTGGCAGGTGTTTTTAAAGGTTTAGCGTTGGTATGCATTTTTAGGTGGTAAGGTATTTTTATGGTTTAGAATGGGTATGGGATTGTGGTTGGTAAGGTATTTTTTAGGGTTAAAAGTGGGTATTGGTTTTTGATGGCAACTGAATTTTTAGGGTTTAAGGTGGGTATGGGTTTTTGAGTGGTAAGGTTTTTTAGGGTGGTTACAGGCTTTTGGGTGGCAAGGGAAGTTATAAGGTTTAGGATGGGTCTGGGTTTATGGTAGGCATGGGTTTTTGGGTGGGAAGGGAATTTTTAGGGCTAAGAGTTGGTATTTGTTTTTGGGTGGCAAGGGAATTTTTAGGGTTTAGGGTGGGTATGCTTTTTGGGTGGTAAGGTATTTTTTATGGTTTAGAGTGAGTATGGGATTTTGAGTATCATGGGAATTTTTAGGGCTTAGGGTGTGTATGGGTTTTTGGGTGGCAAAGGAAGTTTTAGGATTTAGGCTGTGTGCGGGGTTTTTAGTGGTAGGGGATTTTTTTGCATTTATTCTGGGTATGCGTTTTTGAGTGGCAGTGGTATTTTCAGGGTTTAGGGTGGGTATGGGTTTTTGGGTGGTACATCATTTGTTAGGATTTAGGGTGGGTATTGGTGTTTGAGTGGCATGGATATTTTTATGGTTTAGGGTTGGTATGAGATTTTGGGTGTTGAGGTATTTAAGGTTTTAGGGTGGGTTTGGGTTTTTGGGTGGCAATGGATTTTTAGGGTTAAGAATGGGTATGGGATTTGGATGGCAAGGGAATTTTTAGGTTTAACGGTGGGTATGGCGTTTTGCACGGGAAAGGAATTTTTTTACTTGCCCATCCATACAAATCTTCACAAACTTCTGAAGTAAGTGTGCTGGGAATTCTGGTTGTGCACGGAAAGTTTCAGGGTGATCGATCGAGTCGAGGATCAAGAAACATCGGGTGGGCTCAAAGTGTGTTTCCCATTTTAATTCCAAGAGAGTCCTGAGACATGACTGCAGCCCGAACATCTGGATGGAATTGCACCAAATTTGGCAGAAAGGTAGTGTTTATTCTAGATATCATGCTTTTTGTTATTTGGTGTAAATCCGTTCCGTAGTTTTAAAGATATTGCAGGAAAACCTCATTTGAATATCTGGGTTCATGTGGTATTTTTGTAGTACCTCAGTATATATGTTTAATATTCATGAATGTTTAAAAAACACTCACAATCACTGGATGATGTCGTCAGTGGTGTCATTTGAGATGTCATCAGTGATATTATGAGTGATGTCACTGATCATGTCATGAGTGATGAAATATGTGAAATCATACGAGGAGCTCTGCGTGGGCATAGGTTATAGTTAGCTCAGGTAACTATAACTGCTGAATTTCAGTGGTTTTGTACAAGTGAAATCTGAGCTTAACTATTAACCTTTGTTTTTTTCACTACATTTCTAAGGTTTTTTATTTCAATTTCCCAACTATAATGACCCTGTAACCTTTGGTTCTTTCAGTAAATTTTCAAGGCTTTTTAACGTAAATTAAGATGCCCACTGCAATGCACAATAGTGGGGTAGAACACAGGGCCTTGCCTGCCTTTGTGCTGCCCCCACCCAAGCTTGCTACTCCTGCCCCCTCCTCCTTGCCGTCTATTGTCCAAGTCCATGACCCTGCTCCGTCATAACAGCTGTGTGTGGCCGTTATTCTACCACTTCCCTTCCTGCAAGCCCAAAACCGTTAGCTTGCTGCCTCATCCACCTCCTCCCTCCTCTCTATTTTTCGAGGACATATACCAGCCCCCTCCCTCCTGCTCTGCATGGTTCCATGTGCTGCCACTGCCCTCCATTTAGATTGATGTCCCTGCCCACTCCTCCTGGCCTCTGTTGCCCACTTATATGCCCCAGCATTGCCCTCCTGCTTAGCCTCTATGCTCAGCTTGCTGTCCCAACTCTCCTTCCCCCTGCCCTCTGTCTGTGCATGCCCCTGCTCCCTCCTTTTTGGCCAGAATATTCCATGAACCTGCCACTCTCCTTTCTATTCCGAGTGTTCTGTTAATCTGCCACTACCGCTCCCACCTGCTTAGCATGGTCCTATGGGTGCTGCCTGTCCATGCCACCTCCGCGCTGCCTGTCCAAATTTCATGCCATTATACCCTCCCTTCCTTCCTCCATTGTCTATTTTCCTGGAACTCACTTCTGTCCTCCATGCTCTGTTGTGATACAGCTGACCCTCCTGCCTTCCCTGCATAGTCTGTTGTTAAGCCCTTTCCCCAATCCTCTTTTGTCTGTGTTCAGGCCTTACCCATCTCTTCTGTCCTCCATGGTCCTTTGTGCATGCCCCTGCCCCCTCCCTCTTGCCCACCATGGGTGTGGTGCTGCCACTAACCCCTTTGCTTGCCATACATGGGGTACTGTCCTGCCACAGCCCCTCCCACCCGCCTTGTGTGGTCAGCTTGAAGCCCCTTACCCCCTACCACCTGACCTCAATTATCTGTGTGTATGCCATTATTGTGTAATTGGTGTCCTCAATGGTGTGTTGTGCATCCAGTGCCCATCCATTCTGCCCTCCATGGTCAGGTTCCTGCTCCTTGCCCTGCCTCCTTGCCCCTTGCCCCCTGTTTTTCCATGTGCAGACCCCTATCACCTCCCTCCTTCCTTGTCTGGCCTGTTGTCAAGCCCTTGTCCCCTCCCTCCTGTCCTTCATGGTCCATATTCAATTGGGTATGTTGGCATGGATGGTTGCACTGCCACTGTCTCTTCCTTCTGCACTCAATGATCTTTTATATTGCCACAACCTCTCTTACCTGAACTGCGTGGTTGGTTTGTTGCCCCTACCCCTCTTTCCCCAGTCCCCCCATGGAACATTGCTCTGCCACTGACCCTCTTGCGTGGTTAGCTTGTTGCCTCTTCACCTTCCACCTTCCTCCATGAGAGTGTCTTATTCTCATAGAAATGATGGTTAGTGCTCTAAACATACTTAAAATTAGGACATATTTTGTGTTCTCAAATAGCAACAAGGCACTTTTAAAGAATTTGCTATTTTTATGTTTTTTTTTCCAGTTGATCACTTTATTATATGTAACACTTAAGGGAAAGAATGTGATGCTATGGTCAGAGCTGCAGACTTTGCTACTGGGGAACCAGGATCAAGTCTGTAATTCTTGGTAAATCACTCAACCTTCCTATGCCTTAAACCCCCAAAAATGTGTCCTTATGTAATGTAACAGATGCTCATGTAAAGCACTGAAATACCTTTGAGTCAAGTCTGTGCTATATAAAACTACAACAAAACTAAAGCATTAAGGGCCAGATGTAGGTCGCCAAATACCGGTCGGTAACGGCCGATTTCGGCCGTTACCGACCGGTATTTGGCTTTTGAGATGTAGGTGGGTCTGCATTTACAGAATCGGTATATTTACCGATTCGGTAAATTTACCACTTCGGTATTTTACCGAATCGGTAAATATACCGATTCTGTAAATCCACATGTAGGTGACACTCCTGAGAGTGCCATAGGCCCTTTAGAGTCGGTATTTTACCACCCAATCCTATTGGGTGGTAAAATACCGAATGCAGGTGTGCATGCACATCTGTGCATGCACACATGTGCCATGTGGCACACATACATGCCTATACTAGGGGTGCTAGAGGGTGTCAAAGTGACACCCCCTGCACCCTTGCAGGATTCAGTATTTACCGAATCTGTAAATACCGAATATGTATTTCACATTGAATCCTATGGGCTTCAAGCCCATAGGAATCAATGTGAAATACCGAATCGGTATTTACTGATTCGGTAAATACCGACTCTTACAGAATCAGTAATTTTTTACCTACATCTTCCTCCTTCCTATTTACCGACTCTTAAATACCGATTCGGTATGAGTCGGTATTTAAGAGTCGGTAAATAGGAATTACCTACATCTGGCCCCAAGTGTTTTGCGCACTTCTGTTTTTATGCTACTTGGGCTACATTTGGGTGATATTTATGCTATATTTGTCCTCTTATTGCTCTGATGGCTATCTTGAGAGACTGATTTGTTATGAAGCTGCCTAATTTCCTATTTGAATGAATGAATATTAAACTTATAAAGTTCTAACTTAGCCCAAGGGCATCAAGGCGCTATAGCAGTACCAATGTACAGACATAAAAAGACATGCTCAGACTGAGGTCTGTGTGAAAAGCCAGGTCTTCAAGGCCTTACGGAAGAGAGAATGTAAGACCTGACCAGAGAGATCTTCAGGGTGGGAGTTCCACAGCTTAGCAGTAGCAGTAGAAAAAGCTCTACCTCCCCATTTCGCCTTTTTAAACCTCTGCACTGTTAAAAGATTCTTAATTGAGGACCTGAACTGCCTAGCAGGAAGATAAAGCTGAAATATTGCTTTAATACCATCAGGGCCTAGACCATAGTAGGCATTATGGGTCAGGCAAAGGGTTTTAGATAGAATTCTATGGTCCAGGGGAAGCCAGTGCAGCGTGATGAGTGAAACCAAGACTGAGTGGTATTTCGGAAGATCCATCACCAGCCTGGCAACGGCATTATGCACATGCTGCAAACATCGCAGCAGGCCTTTGTTAATGCTCAAATAAAGGGGATTACAGTAATCTAATCTGGACATCATTAGGGCAATGACAGCCTGTTTACGTGAGGCAAACAAAAGGAACTGGGAGATTTTTCTAAGGATCCTAATTATCCCAAAACAGGTGGATACTGTCCTACTAATCTGCAAGCTCAAAGAAAGAAAATTGTCCACTAGGACCCCCAGATTATTCACATGGGACAGTGCAGGGGCAGCTGCCAAGCGTATCTGGGCACCAATCGTTGGACCAAATGTCCAGCTGGTTACCAAATATTAAGGCCTCAGTCTTGTCCCCGTTCAATTTCAAGAAATTCTCCACCATCCAGAAAGAGACTGCCTGCATACACTTATTAAAATTACTGGGGGAGTCCCTAATACTATGAGTAATGGACACCATTATTTGCGTGTCGTCGGCATAAGACAACAACTCTAGCCCAAAGGATCTCACCACCTTCACCAGCGGGGCCACATAGATATAAAAAAGTGTCGGGATCAAAGAGGAGCCCTTTGGAACTCCACATGACAGGAAATTTGAAGCTGAATAGAATTGGCCCATGTTCACTGTCTGTGCCCGATCACTAAGAAAGGAAGCGAGAAGCCCCAGGGCCGAGCTCCTGATCCCTATCTCCCTGAGACGTTCAACTAGCCTCAGAGGAGATAGGGTATCAAAAGCTTCGGGAAGGTCAAGTAAAACCAGCAATGTGGTGAGCCGTGCATCCACCTGAGTAAGGATGTTAATAAATACAGCAGTTAATGCTGTTTCCATACTATGGTGTCTTCTAAAGCCATGTTGAGAACCATCAAGTATCTGGTTATCATTTAAGTAGGCACTAGGACGAGAATTTTTTCCAAAATCTTGACTGGTAGCAAAGAAATAGGACGATAATTCTTCAATTCCGTAGGGTCCAATGAAGGCTATTTTAAGAGTGGCTTGACTACTGCAGTCTTCCATGAGGTAGGATACTTCCCCTTTGAGATAGCTACATTCAGTACAGCAGTAAGGTAAGGAACGATTACCTCTCTACCAATGTTTAGCACTTTCGGGGGGCAAGAGTCCAGAGAAGAACCAGATGTAACTCCTTCTAGTAGCCAGTTTGTAACGTCTGGTGACATTCAAGGAAAAGTGAGTAACCTGGGTGTCTCCTCCCCAATTGCACCATTATTAAGGTAGAATGTAGGCAGAGAAGGTAACCCTGCTTTAAAGATGGACGCCTCCAACATGGGGTATATGTCTGTGATTTTGGTACTGAAGAAATCTGATATTCTATCACAGAACTCCTGTGAGGCCTCCGAAGGATCTGTGACTGGGGGTAAGTGAGGAAGTTAATGACCTTAAAAAGCTCTCTAGAATATTTGATCAACTCTGTGATCTTTGAGTAGTATATTCCCTTTCTTCCATTACAGCCACTTTATATTCTTTCAAACACTGTTTATGTGGCTCTCTACCCGTCAGCGATAAATCAGCCTTCTGAGCCTGTCAGAGAACCAGGGAGCAGAGGGCTTTTTTCTTGCTGCATAATGCTTTTTAACGGTTACTAAAGTCTTTATAACTGTTTGCAACTTTTTAGATAATTCAGCTGCTGCCAGATTTGCATCCAGGTGCCCTGAAAGCTGAAAATACTTAAAGAGGTTAGTAAATGCCTCCTTACTAATAAGGCTGAGATTTCTCCTTTCCTCCAATTTCCTATTTTCAGCTAAAACAGTCTCTGATGCCGAAATTTTTAAGTTAAAAGGAATGGCAAAATGATCTGACAAGGTGAGAGGTATAGGATCTCCCAACTTAATTTGTGGATCATTAGAGAAAATACCATCTAAAATATGCCCCGCAAGTTGGGTGGGACTCATAACAAACTGCATGAAACTGCAGCAGCTCAAGGTTTCCCAGAGACTATGGGGCCCATTAGGATGGCGGGGGCGATCCGCCCGCCATCCTTGCTGCAAAGATCCCCCGCCATATTAACATGGCTGGGGGGTCCGCGGCGGACGGAAAGACCGTCTTGCGACCGGGGCGGTAAAGGGTTGTATATGGTGGCGGTGTCTATCAGCCACCACCAGCCATATTACAATGGGCATTCAACAATGCCTTTCCATGGTGGCAATGCCGCCACGGAAAGGCATGTTGAGTCTCCCTGCGGGGGCCCGCGACTTCGGTGGGTGGGGGGTGCACATGGATTTCAAGGAACAACGTGGCAGGCACTGCGCGGTGCCTGTCACGTTGTGCTTTGAAATGCACAAGATGTATTCTCAGCATTGTGTCGGGCGGTGCTTTTAGCACCGCCCGCCACAATGGTAAGAATACAGGATGCGCCTGCCACTGTGGCGGGCGCATCCTAATACCCCCCACGGGACCCCCACCCTTATGGAGGGTGGAGAGGTGTGGCTCACTGGTTAGAGGCGGCAGACCTGTAAGCAGAGCACGGCCAGGGACCAGGGTTCAATTCCCGACGCGGCAGGGTCTTGAACCAGGGTCAACGGACTCGATAATTCTCGCCTCAGTGCCTACTCTAACCAGGGAACACACTCGGTAACTCTGGGCATTAAGCTTGCCTCATCTCTACAACAGCCCCCCACAGACGCCGGGGATGCCTGGTTTCACCCTGGAGATACCCAGAAAGGGACCATCTCACAGGGAAAACCAGGACGGGTTCCCCAGCGGACTACAGCGCCAGCACACTCGGGTAGAGTAACAGTGCGCTTTACAAGTATCCCACATTTACATGGCGGGCGGTCCCTTCACACGATGGGATGGCGGGCGGACTAAGTCCGCCCATCATCCTAATGACCCCCTAAGTGTGTCATTACATAATGTTTTATCCAAATGGAAATTAAAATCACCCAGAAGTGTGAGATTAGATCTTTCAGGTAGGGCTCTAAAAGACTACTAAAGTCCTGGCTAAAAAATGCCCTAGATCCAGGTTGCCGATAACATAGGACACCAGAAAAACATTCCGTGGGATGAGTATTTATTGAAAAGTATAAAGCCTGGTATTGATCAGAGAGTGAGGTGAATTGATCTGTGTGGCAAATAAGAGTCTCCCTATGGAGAATGCCAAGCCCCCCACTCAGCCGCCCTATCCTATCCAATCTGACTAGGCTATATCCAGAAGGGACAGGTTCTACGAGATCTTGACCCAAACAGTCCCTGGGCATGTCTCTGTAATGAACACCCAGTCTGGCTTCCATAGCGAGACAAAGTCTCTGAAAGCCACATTGTTCTTAATCAGGGATCTGGCATTAATGTGATAACCCTGAACTATGTGCTCTTTGGAAGGAGAAGTAGTTACACCATTATCAGTGGTGATGCTCCCAACTCCTGCCTGTGTCAGGCAAAAACTGCAGGTGTGACAGGCAGAGCACTGTCTGTAGTATTGTCGGTAGAAAATGCTTTCAGTTTTCTACTTCGATTTCATCAAGCTTTTACATGTGCCACACATTTGGCATTGATTCAGAATGTTAGCACTCTAGTTGCACATTAGAACACTGTAGTAAAGCTGTTGACCTACAGGGTGTTAATTGGCATATTGCTGCTGGTGTTGAAAGTGCATATCAGAATTTTTTAATATAATAGAGGTAGTTATTTGAAAACTCACTTTAAAATGTGTCTGTATTTTTATTTTTACATGCACTAACCATCGCTTCTATGACAAACTGAACCCCCTCGTTGTGTTCCTTTCTGAATTAAAGGTTTAAAGTTTTACCAGTTTGATTCAATCAGCATGACTTCAGGTATTCCATGTTTTTCACATAAGAGACATTTTTAGCACTCTAGTTGGTCTTTAGAACACTCAGGGAGGCTGCAGTAGATCTCAAGGGAATCAACAGACAGGCTGTCCATGATTTCCTGAGAATGTTAGACTTCATTTTCATATGATTGATAATTTTATTTTTCTCAATTATATAAATTCCCAGTAAATATGTTTTCAGTTTAGCTTCTGGAGCACCATCCATAACCTCGTTGAGAAAACCTTGAGGAAACTGTTTTCTCACAAATATGATTCATGAAATACCAGCATAATGCTTTGTCACAGGCTAAAATCACCTTAGAACACACCACAATTCCTAAAATTAGTATGGTTCCATCAACAAATGATTCACCCTTTATACGTTCTCATTTTTGTGACCTTCAAAACCTGCCATTCACAACAATGCATTTCAATGGGGTGCTATCATGTATATTGGTCCCAAATGACATCAGTGATGTCATTTGAGATGTCGTCACTGATGTCACTAACCGGCGAAGGTGGGCAGTGGCAGTGTCCCCCTGAGCTGATGGTGGCAAGCCTGGATAATCGCGCAAGCACCTCTACCAGGTTCTCTCGCTAATTTTAAAAACTGTAATTTGTTTTACTATCACGGGAATATTTTTTAAATAACAAAGGCAATACTGTGAGGGTACTGGGGGCAGACAGCTCTTACCTGGAGGCCTGAGCTCGGCGTTCCATTCTCCCCGCCCTGGTCCGACGCGGTAGCCAGTACCGTTGCACGGAGGGCGGGCAGGTAGAGCCAGGCACTTCCGCTTGTAACGGTTAGCGCTCTAGTTGTTGGGAGCGCTTTAGGTTAAAGGAGGCAGAACTCGGCGGCCGCGGGACAGCGAAGGTGGGCAGTGGCAGTGTCCCCCTGAGCTGTTGGTGGCAAGCCTGGATAATCGCGCAAGCACCTCTACCAGGTTCTCTCGCTAATTTTAAAAACTGTAATTTGTTTTACTATCACAGGAATATGTTTTAAATAACAAAGGCACTACTGTGAGGGTACTGAGGGCAGACAGCACTTACCTGGAGGCCTGAGCTCGGAGTCCCTTCCTCCCCGCCCTGGTCCGACGCGGTAGCCAGTACCGTTGCGCGGAGGGCGGGCAGGTAGAGCCAGGCACTTCCGCTTGTAGCGTTTAGCGCTCTAGTTGTTGGGAGCGCTTTAGGTTAAAGGAGGCAGAACTCGGCGGCCGCAGGACGGCGAAGGTGGGCAGTGGCAGTGTCCCCCTGAGCTGTTGTTGGCAAGCCTGGATAATCGCGCAAGCACCTCTACCAGGTTCTCTCGCTAATTTTAAAAACTGTAATTTGTTTTACTATCACGGGAATATTTTTTAAATAACAAAGGTAATACTGTGAGGGTACTGGGGGCAGACATCACTTACCTGGAGGCCTGAGCTCGGCGTTCCTTCCTCCCCGCCCTGGTCCGATGTGGTAGCCAGTACCATTGCGCGGAGGGCGGGCAGGTAGAGCCAGGCACTTCCCGTTGTAGCGGTTAGCGCTCTAGTTGTTGGGAGCGCTTTAGGTTAAAGGAGGCAGAACTCGGCGGCCACGGGACGGCGAAGGTGGGCAGTGGCAGTGTCCCCCTGAGCTGTTGGTGGCAAGCCTGGATAATCGCTCAAGCACCTCTACCAGGTTCTCTCGCTAATTTTAAAAACTGTAATTTGTTTTACTATCACGGGAATATTTTTTAAATAACAAAGGCAATACTGTGAGGGTACTGGGGGCAGACAGCACTTACCTGGAGGTCTGAGCTCGGCGTTCCTTCCTCCCCGCCCTGGTCCGATGCGGTAGCCAGTACCGTTGCGCAGAGGGCGGGCAGGTAGAGCCAGGCACTTCCGGTTGTTGCGGTTAGCGCTCTAGTTGTTGGGAGCGCTTCAGGTTAAAGGAGGCAGAACTCGGCGGCCGCGGGACGGCGAAGGTGGGCAGTGGCAGTGTCCCCCTGAGCTGTTGGTGGCAAGCCTGGATAATCGTGCAAGCACCTCTACCAGGTTCTCTCACTAATTTTAAAAACTGTAATTTGTTTTACTATCACGGGAATATTTTTTAAATAACAAAGGCAATACTGTGAGGGTACTGGGGGCAGACAGCACTTACCTGGAGGCCTGAGCTCGGCATTCCTTCCTCCCCGCCCTGGTCCGACGCAGTAGCCAGTACCGTTGCTCGGAGGGCAGGCAGGTAGAGCCAGGCACTTCCGGTTGTAGCGGTTAGCGCTCCAGTTGTTGGGAGCGCGTTAGGTTAAAGGAGCCATGCCCCAGCGAACGCGCAGAGTACGCGGCCGTCTTCACGCCGAAGACGCGCAAAAGACAAGCCCGTCTGCCCCCGTCCGCGGCCGACCGGGGCTAGGGGCCAGACCCCTGGCCGACACCCCTGCCATACTGACATACAGTGTCAAACAACTCCTGGCACTAAGGCAGGGAGTTGAGGAGGAATGCAGACATAGTATTACATTGGTCTCCAAGCAAGATCGATGTAACTATTGTCCCTTCACTCTGGCTCAGCAGCGCAATGTGGCAAATGCTGGGGAGAGAATTAAACTGTCCCTCATTAACTGTCGTTCCCTAGGGAAGCACAAAATGGAGGTCCATGACCTACTAATAGATGGACAGCTGGATGCCTTGTTTCTAACAGAAACTTGGCTTAATGAAGATTCTGCACCCGACATAATAGATGCACTATCCCGAGGGTATGATATTAAGAGGATTGACAGACCCACGGGGCGTGGAGGCGGACTAGCTATAATCGCTAAACTAGAATTATGCTGCACCTTGGAGCCAGTGGATATTAAAGAAAGCGAAGCAGGCTTTTTTTCCATCCCAGGCCAAGACAGTCAGATCCTGAAAGGGTTTCTGATCTATAGGCCCCCAGGTCCAGGGACCAGATTTACGGAAAGCCTGATAGAACATTTGATACAACCTGCCTTAAAATATGAGAGGCTGCTGCTTTTGGGGATCTAAATTTTCATTTCAATGATCCCACTAACAAAGAAGCCCGGGAGATTCGCAATGAGCTTGCAGCTATGCAAATGACGCTTAAATCTGAACTCCCCCCCCATGATCATGGGCATTTATTGGATCCTATTTTTTCCAACTGGGAATTGTTGAGTATAGATACTCCGGTGCCTGTGGTATGGTCGGACCACTACCAGATTCCCTTTCAGATTGTGGTACGAAGGGGGAAAGCACACAAGGCGGATGAGGTTATTAGACACAGGAAATGGGTAGGCTTTTCCAGAGCTAAATTCAATGACCTCATGGAACAGGGTGGACCCCCAGTATGTCAAGAGATAGAGGCAGCCTGCAAAATACTGGATAATCGCATCTTGCAAGCTCTTGATCATACAGCCCCTTGGACAAATAACAGACCATGGAGGCAATCTAAATCAGCACCTTGGTTTGGGCCCGAGCTTGTCAAGGAAAAGGCGGCCTGCAAACAGCTCGAGAGACGCTGGAGGAAAGGTTATTCGGTGGCAGATAGGATGGCCTATAAAACTAAGCTTAAGGGCTATCATGCTTCGATTAGGAAGCATCGGGCGGCACACTATAAAGATAGGATAGAGGGTGCGGAGAACTCAATTAAAGAACTGTTTGCTGTGTTCAAGGAAGTGGGCTCCCTTTCCAGCAGCGCCAGCCCATTGAAAAGCTCGGTGGAATCCTGCGACCGAGTGGCCCAATTTTTCGCTGATAAAGTGGGGAAAATCTATTCCTCATTCCCAGTGGAAGTTAGAACAAAGCTCATGACAGAAGATGCCACCATTAACTCTGAAGTAACTGAGCTACTAGTATCCTTCAGTACTCCCCAAGAGGACATCTTAATTGATATAGCCTCCAAAATTAAATCATGCTCCCCTAAGGATCCAGCACCTGCAAAAATACTTACGGAGAGTATTAACATACTGGAACCTCACATACGCCATCTGTTGGATCTGTCTTTTGGTTCAGGGAGTGTTCCGTCAGTATGGAAAGAGGCAGTGGTACTTCTGCTTAAAAAGAAACCCAACATCCGTACGGAGCAATTAGACAATCTACAACCAATCTCCCTCCTTCCCTATTTCTCTAAGATCGCAGAGAAAGTTGTCAATAAGCAATTGACAGAGCACATTGAAACCTGTAAACGTTTACATCCTACCCAATCAGGTTTTCGGGTGTCCTACTCGACTGAATCTGCCCTACTCCTGTCCACAGAAACCATACGTAAGTTGGTGGACGAAGGCCATACCACAGCGCTGATCCTTTTAGACCTGAGCGCGGCTTTCGACACTGTAGCACATCACATCTTGCTGCAGTGTCTGAAAAAAGGAGGAGTGAGGGGCAGAGCTTTGGAGTGGCTAGAATCGTTCCTACGGGATCGGAGATTTCAAGTCGCCCAAGGCCCTCATCGGTCTAAGAGTATTATGCTAAATCAGGGAGTGCCCCAAGGGACTAGCTTGAGCCCCACCCTCTTCAATCTCTATGTAACACCTATAGCAGAAATTACGGAGAGGTTTGGGGTTCAAGTAGTAACCTATGCAGATGACACCCAACTGGTGGTGTCTCTTGCACAGTTAGACGGGGCAGCAGCGAAAAACTTTTCACTGTGCCTTCAAGCCATAGCAGTCTGGATGGCTATTAACTGCTTGAAATTAAATGGCAGTAAGACAGAGGTACTGGTGGTGGGACATGCACCATCGGTGTGGACATCGGCATGGTGGCCGCAAGTGCTGGGGCCTTTACCCTCACCTAGTGAACAAGTGAAGAACTTGGGTATCTGGATAGATAGCAAGATCTCCTTTGAGCAACATACTACTCGGGTGTCCGGCCAATGTTTCGGCATTTTGAGAAACATGCGGAAAACATTGGACTTACTCCTTACGACAGCCAGGAAGACCATAGTCCATGCTCTTTTTACCTCGAGATTGGACTATGGGAACGTTCTGTACTTAGGAGCCAATAACAGATGCATCACTAGGCTTCAGCGGATACAGAATATGGCTGCACGCATGATCTTGAAACTATCCAGAAGAGCATCATCTAAGAAAGCCCTGGAATCCCTCCACTGGCTTCCGATTAAAGAACGGGTGCTCTATAAGACCTTACTGCTTAACCACCGTATTATACAGGGAAAGGGGCCATCCTATCTGTTGGATCTATTGAATCCTTACATCCCGGGCCGGGACCTAAGATCTTCCGGGAAAGGGTTGGTGAAGGTCCCTAGGTTCAGAAGAGCTCGGATGGGCGGACGTTCCTTCCGAGTACAAGCTGCTCAACATTGGAATAAACTCCCACATGAAATGCGATCAGAGACTTTGGAACGCATCTTCCGGAAACAACTTAAAACCTACCTCTTCCCTCGGGCTAGAGGTTGAGGAGGTAAGTAGGGGAGAACCGGGTGTGGATGATCCGTCTGTTGGCTAGGCCAGTCACACTTAGCACGGGGACACACTGCTCCCAGTGTAACCATGCGCTCTATAAAATGTATTATTATTATTATTATTATTAACCATATCATGAATGATGTAATATGTGAGATTATCAGCAGTGGATTGCGGGCGCGCGAGTTATAGTTAGTAGAACTAACTATAACAGAGGAATTCCAATGGTTTTGTACGAGTGAAATGTCCAGCTAACAGCTCTGAAACCTATGGTTTTTTCAGTGAATTTCTAAGGTTTTCTAAATGCTAATTCCTAACTATACCTTGTCTGAAACCAATTGTTTTTTCAGTGAATTTCAAAGGTTTTTTAAATGCCAATTTTTAAATGTAATAATAGTTATGTTTATTTTTTTAATACTGTTTTCTACCTTTTTTAACTATTTATTTTTTCATATTATATTTTTTAAATTACATTATATATTTTAAATATAAATTGAAAAAACATGTTTAAATATTGAAACTCAAATATTGTTTTTTTTTTTTTTTTTTTTTTTTATATTTTTATGTTAATATATTTATAATATTTTCTTTATTGTTTTTTTTTTTTCAATTATTTTTTGGGGAGTCGCGCACCCAAAGTGTATCTTTCTCAATCACTGTGCGGAACCTAGTCGCCAATGTTGAGAAGGATCCGCGTATGGTGATCGACGGGTGCGTATTTTCGTGCATGATCGCTATGCGACTGGTACGCAACTTGAGGCGCATGCGCGACACATGTAAATTACTTTACGTGACGCTCGCGCTCTTCCAAGTGACGTCATATACGTGTTCGACGCGGTGAGTGTGCGACTAAATGTCTAAAATTATATATATATGTATTTAATATACATGTGAGGTCAAGACATTATCTAAGCTTATCATAAAAAATAATATATTTTTACTTTTAATAAACTTATATTGCTTTCAAATGCAATTTTGCGAAGTCGCGTTGGGTGCGTGCTGCCTGTGTGCATGGTGCGCGGACCCCATGTGACCTGAAAAAAAAAGATTTGATTGGTTCATAACATTTGCCATTGTAACTAGTGAGGGACCGCACCCATTTCAATCATTCTTCTTAGAGCTTCTTTGGAGACACATCTCTGACCTGAGGAGAACTTTTTTTGGATCCTTTCTTTTCTGATATTTTCCAAATTGAGGACACAATGGCTTCAGGACAGCAGCCAGCACAAGAATCTTACCATTCTTCAGAGAAAGAATTTGTTGCTGAACCTCCACGTCCTCAGAGACCTACATCAGTGGTGTGGAAGTTTTTTACATTCCCTGAAGGGCAAAAAAAGGTGAATGCCATGAAGGTCACCTGCAGATTTTGTTATAGGGTTTCATCAAGAGGCAGTCCCAATAAGCAGTATTCCTGCGGTACTGCTAGTATGTACAAGCATCTCAAGACTCAGCACCCTGTAAATCTGGCTCGGGAGGAGAGCAGGAGATTTCAGGACAACCCTCCACCTGCAGTGGCTAGTACTTCTTTTTTTTTTTTAAATCCTCATATGTTAGACCAGTTTATAGGTGGAGAAAGAAGACATAGCTAGTAAGTTCCTCACGTTCCAACCAAAAAGATACCCGCACTTTGCATGGGAGGAGATGGTAACCATCACGGGATTCTCTTCTGTATAGGCTTTACTCTTTCCTCCTTTCTTTCCTCTCTACAGGAGCTTATTTAATTCTCATGCTAGTATCACCAATCCATCTTGGTAAAAAGCCTAGCTTTATGAGATTATCCTGTATTTACTGATTCTTAAGCATTGGATTGGTAAAGCATAAAAAAAAGAAGAGAGGAATAACAGATGAAACTGTGCATAAATGTGTGCATCAAATTAACATTTATACCATGTCTAACGGGTGCCTGGATCGTATTAGGAAGGTTAAGAAAGGTGTTCACTAGTGGCTAGAATCCGAATTAGTGAAAACAGATACTGCTGATATGGAGATAAAAGAAATGTAAGATATTAAGATAGGCAATAATTTTCAATCCAATTATCCCAAATACTTCAGTGTTTTGTTCTCTTATTAGAATGTATAACTCTATCCATTTTAGCAATTCTATGGATTGAATTTAACCATTAATATTCCGGAGGTGGATTAGGTAGGATCCATTTATTACAGAGTTCTCTTCGAGCTAATAAGTTTAAAATAAAAATAAGCACTTTTAGTGATATGGGGATGTTAACAAGGGATTCTTCCTCCGGAATTACCCTGAATATAACCAGTGGAAGACTCACCTTTACTTCCTGACACACCAACTCTGACAAACGTTTACCCACTTTCTGCCAAAATGGTTGGATGAAGGGACACCACTGGAACATATGAGCTTCATCCACATTGGGTTCACCGCACTTCTGACAATATCTCACGGATTGTTGGCCCATCTTTGCTAATCTTCGTGGTGTCCAGTAAGCCTTGTGAATCGTAAAGAGATGATTTTCCTTTAAAGGCGCCGATTTCACCTAGTACCATAATAACGATGTAGATACTTGCCATAATGCTTCAAGGTCAGTTTCCGGCAGCTCCCTCCTCCATGTCTCGGTGTGCCATGTAGTGGGGTCTTCTAGAGAATGTACCATTTCCCAGTACTATACCGAAACCTCTTTCTGGAGACCAAACGTAAAGCTATTTTGGCCTCATAAAGTTTGTTTCGGCTTCCTGCCAGCCTAATAGCTGGCCATATTTAAAGCGGGAAACTGCCCCTTCTGAAATCTCTTGAAGGTCCTGCCAAGATAAAAGTTGAGTGCCTTCCAGTAGCTGGCCCAATCTACATATCCCCTTTTCCCTTATCGGGATTGCAAGAGCTTCTTTTAGGCACTCCGGGGTACCAGGGGAATTCCACATTAGGGCGTAGTGGCTGTAATATGGAATAAGAAGGATCTTCCTGATGTGATACCACATTTAACAAGCACATTTAAGAGTCTTTAGTCTAATTTTATTGAAACATTTAGGGTCTCCAAACTTATAAAGAAAGTGGTTAGATATATCTGGTCGACCATATGTCAGAGCACAGAATAAGGGGGTGATATTGTTTGAATCCTTTAATAACTGTCAAAAAAAAATTCAAGTGAAACACTCTCAGATAGTATAGAAGGTCTGGGCTTGCTATGCCCCCATTTTCCTTTTTCTCCCTGCATTTCCTCCATGCGATTCTCGGCCTTTTGTTTCCCCAAATAAAACTGTTAAAGAGACCCTGAACTTTCTTGATACAATCAGGTTTAAATTCTACCAGAATTGAGTTAAAAATGAAGGTATACTTGGGAAGAATGGACATCTTCAATAGATTTGATTTCCCCAGGAAATATAACGGTAACGAGTCCCACTGCTGCAATTGTTTTTTGATTTTAGATGTTACTGTGTCAAAATTCACTTTTGACAGAATGTCTAAATTATGGACCAGCTCAAGCCCCAAGTATCTTATCTTATTCTTAATAAGGTCGCTATTCCAGCTCCTATTCCACTGCATGATCTCTGTTTGGGAGGGGTTTACCGCATATCCAGATAATTTACCAAATTCGTCTAACTTTTCCCAAATAAAAGAAATTACTGGGTCAACGTGGGTTGTAAAAATCATCAGGTGATCAGCCTAGAGACCTATCTTTTTCTCTCAATAATTACATGAGAATGGACTTATATCTTTACATGCTCTCAATTTAATGGTGAGTGGCTCAATGTATAAATTAAAGAGAATGGGGTAAAGTGGGCAGCCCATCTGGAGCCTCTTCCTAGTCGTACTATCTCAGAAAGAGACCCATTTACCAGTACCCGGGCCATAGGATTTCTGTACAAAGTCTTGATTGCTGACCCGAATACTTCCCCCATATTAACCCCTCCCATGCTGATGACAAGCTGAGCTTGTCATCAGCCACGGTTCTTGTGTGCTGATGATGAGCTGAGCTCATCATGGCCGTTAGAATGCTCACACGCGGGGATAATTCCCCCGCTGTGCTGAGCGTTCTAAGGAAACGGGTGTGGCCGTGACGAGCTCAGCTCGTCATCAGCACACGAGCACCGTGGCTGATGACGAGCTGAGCTCATCATCAGCACCGGGGCGCTGTGCGTGGCCCCCCACCCCCCAGCACAGCGGGGGAATAACCCCCGCAGCCAAAGGGTTAAAACACTGAATTACCACATATAAGAAGGGCCAGCCAACCCATCAAAGGCTTTCGCCGCATCATACGTTATTATAGACAAGGGTTTTTTGTACTCAATAGCTAAGTCAATGGCTCCAATTAAGTTATGCGTCAAGTCGTCTAAATGCCCCCCTTCATAAAACCCTTCTGATCCTTGTAAATAATTGAGCCAACCATTCGCTCCTACCTTTTATTAAGCACCTGCGTGTGGAGTTTATAGTTGCTGTTAAGCAGCGATATTGGTCTGTATGATTCACATACTTTAGGGTTTTATTGAGTTTAAGTAGAATGGTAATGGTTGACAAATCCCAAGAAAGGGGGTAACATGTTTTAAAATATACGTAGAGTTAAAGAGGTCCAACAAAATTGGAGATAAGACTTCCCTCAGCAGAATGTAAATCTCATTGGGGATAGCATCCGGCAGCCTTGCCCTTTATCAAACCTCTGATTATGCTGTAAACTTCTTTCAGGTTTATTGGAGCTGCTAAATCCTCTTTATTTTTGTCAGATAGCAAGGGAGTATCTATATCGCTAAAAAATAAGCATCTATCTGGTCTTTTTTAAGAGACATGTCCTCGGTATAAAGGTCCTGAAAAAAACAGGAAAAATCCCGCTCTATGGCTCTATCTTCAATAATAATGTTCCCTGTATCCTGATTTTTCAGATTGCCAATATTGTTCCTAGTTCTATCTACGTTGGCCTTCCAGTTCAAAAGTTTACCACTAGCCTCTCCATATTCATAATTTGCCAATCTGCTTGCCTCCCAACTCCTTTTTATTCTAAGTTCTGAAAAATCTGCAAGATTAGCCTTACCAAATTCTACTTCTAGTAGGGACTTCATTTTGGCCTTTTCCTTTTCTTATTTTCTATCGCATTGTGACTAATCAGCATGCCTCTAAAGAATGCCTTATATGTGTCCCAGACCTTGTTTAACGGGACTGTGTCGAGATTAAAAGGTAAAAACTCTTTTGTTTGATTTATAATATTGTCGACAACTGACAGGCCAGAGAGAAGAAACTGATTTAAGGTCCAACGCCTCTCTAAGAGGTTATTTCTGAGTTCTAAATGTAACAAAACTGCTGAGTGATCTGATAAGTGTTCAGGAAGGTGGGTGGTTTTCCTAACCAAATTAGTTAGGCTTGTGGAAGTCAGGAAAAAATGTATCCTTGATCGATGCCCGTATTTTTTATTGTGCAATGTGAAGTTCCCTAAAGAATTGCTCAACGTCACCCTCTGTCTTGTATTATGTACTCTCCAAATATCTACTAAGCCAAGATCTTGGATTATAGCTTTCAAGACTGATCTCATCTTGGAGGTTGCGTCATTGCGATATTTGGAGGTAGTATCCTTCTCTGGATCGAGAGTGACATTAAAATCGCCACCCATAATAATAGAATCATCATATTCAAGTAAATGGAGCATTAATGAACGGAGAGGAAGATAGTCATCTACATTAGGGCCATAATAGGAGACAAAAATTAACCACAAGCCCTGCCTCCTTACCCTAACAATCACCCATCTGCCCTAACAGTCAACTTTCACTTCAGCTATAGTGCAGTGGGCTGATTTTTTAAATAGTATTGCGAACCCCTTAACTACAGCAGTTTGGGATATGCAAATGCAATCCTAAATCCATGATTGAGTCTTAATATTATCCAGCCATTCCTATTTTAACAGATAGGTTTCTTGAATGAAAATTACATCTGCCTCCCACAGCTTAAAATATTCTAATATTTTTTTTTTTTTGGGGCCACTCTCAGGCCATTCACATTCCAAGATAACATTCTTAAGGAATTACTTTAATCTAATCCAGCCATGATAAGACCTCCTACTCTCTCTTAACGAAAACCTCCAACATACAGTTTCCTTTAAAAAATGGCAACCTTTATTTTCTGACATTGCATAAAAGAAAAGAGAAGAAACAAAAACCAACTCAACTGCCTCAAACATAAAAGGATATTTTTTTTTATTTTCTTCCAAATGCTCCAAAACCCAATGTGCTTTAAAGATTTCTCATAGTTTTTACCAGTGACCCATCCGTCCCACCCTGGGGAACCCTCTCTGATACCTCGAGGTATAATAACCCTCATATGAGCTCTCTCACGCCCCAGTGGGGCAACTAATCTCAACTATACTTCTGTCTGTGCCCTTATCTGGTCAATAAAGGATTTTACATCTTCAGGGGCTCTGAAAGTATGCATCATATTGTTCCTCATGACCTTTAGCGTGGTAGGGTAACAGATATTAGCTGCGGCGCTTGGAACTCTTAGGTCCTGGATGTATTTCCTTAATTCCCACTGCCTATCTAAAGTTTCTCGAGAGACATCCGATCTGATACCCATCTGGAACGACCAGTCTACCATCTTATATGTTCCGGCTTTAAAAAATGCCGTGAGGATGGTTTCTTTTAACGTGTACGTTTTACAGTTTACTAAAATCCTCTTGGCGGCTTTCCTTCCAGGACGTGCTACAAACGGATTACGATGAACTCTCGGATGTCTTGTTCAATACTATCGGGGTCTAATTGGGAATTAAACTCTTTAAGACGGGAGCTTACGAAAGCCTTGATGTCACCTCCTTTCTTCCCTTTGGGAACATTCAGAATTCTAATATTGTTCCTCCTTGCATTATTTTCTAACGACTCCAGCTTATCTCTGAGTTTCGTTTCACATTTCTTAAGCTTAAAGATCTCTTCCTGATTAGTATCCACTTTAATTGAGATCTCCTTTTGTGCTATTTCCATTGCTCCCACTCTGTCTATTAAGCTGTTGATCTTCTCCTCCATTGCTTCACTGTACCCTTGTATTTTCTGTTGGTTAGACTCTGATGTTGACAACCTCTCTCTTATTTCTACGGGTAGTGGCGCCATAGAGTTTTCTGACTCCTCTGGGTTCGATCCCTTACTGGTTGCTGGTAACATGACTGAATTTGATGAGTGCTCTGAGTCTGAAAAAGGGCGTTGGATAGCATTTGGGTCAACTGGGGTGAAGTATTATCCCCTTCAATGCTTAACAGAGGGTCGTATCTGTTCTTTAATGGAAGTAGTTTTAAAGAGGGCTGATTAGAAGCAGCACCAGAGGCAGCATCTGGATTGCCACCCGAGGCCATTACTCCCTTTACGTTTGTATTCTCTAGTTGAGAGTCATGAAACCCTATATGGGATTACACCTGACCGCCTTGTGTCTGCTCTTTTACTTTAAAGTACGAGCGGAGGGAGGGAGTAACTTTTATTTTAGTGGGGTTCTTTCTTAACTGCTTCTTCCCACTTAACTGGGAATTGGAGTATCTGCCTGCTTTCTATTTGCTTTCACTTTCACCACTTTCTGCTGTTTAACTGTGGTTTTTGATTGGTCTGGGGGTTAAAGAATGAGATTGAAATAGTGATGTTTGCCCTTTCATATACACAACGTTACATAGTGAACTCCGCCAGTCTCTTCTGACCTTGAGGGGCTAAGCTGCTTCCCCCTTTTCCCACAAACTTCACAGATTTTTTGTTTAGGATCTTCCAGGAAAGGGCTATGGTCGGAATCAATACATGCGTTTTGCAATGTGCCCCCTTTCCTCCTTACCGCATTCATGTATTTCAGATAACACGGGCTGCTCTGCAGTCGTAACCCTGTTATGGAAGCCTCCAATATTACTGTGTTGAAAATGCGGGCAAGAGGCTCCCTGCTGCCTCCCCACGGGATTCCGACTCTCGCTACGGCACGGCGGCTCCAGCCGAGCCGTGCTGCCGCCTCCGCCCAGTCTCCTCCCAGCTCTCCTCTGTTAGTTCAGACCACGTTCAGACCACGGCAGAACACGGTGATTAATTAGCGGTCGTGACAGCAATCAAACAGCCAAAATTCAGAATGAATTGTCATCCGCCGAAGCCCTGGAGATATTGCCCCGACTTGAAGTAGCAAAGAGCAACGCTCAGATTATGCGTCCCACCATCGGTAGAGATAGCTCCCGACCTTGACTAGCTCACGGCCGCCATGTTCCCCCTGTGGCTAGTACTTTTGGCATTATGTCATCACCAGGATGTCCGGACACATGTCCAGAATTTGCGCAATTTAAGATCCACTGCATCAAGTGCTACCAACTTCTCTGCTACGGAGAGCAGTCTGTGGACTTAGTCTGCACAGGGCAAATAAACCATCGTTAAAAAAAATAAAAATTCTGGGTTGTTAATTCCTGAAGTTGACTGTTTTTTTCGTCCTTTTTTCTTTTGACAAAAACAACAACAAAATCACGAAATCGTAAAAAAAAACTATAAAAAAAGTATTAAAAAAAGTTATTTTCAAAACTAACTTCTCTGGTTAAAACAGAGCTATATTTGTATGATGGTGTCTGAAAGTTTGGTTGAATGTATGCATAGTGCATAATTGACTGAAAGAATACACTAGTAGTGTATGGTGGATGTATAAGTGCAGAACTATAAGGAAGTGCTGCAGCATGACACTGTTAGCTCTTTAGCTGCACTATGCTGTGGTACTTCCGAAACACAGGGCTACAACATATGTACATAAATATGTTTCAAGTCTATGCTTCACTCTGCACTGCTGCTTAAACTGCAGCCATGCGGTGACACAGGCACCCTTACACCATGGTGCAAGGATATCTGTGTTATGCGGAATTTGTTTTTGTGCAGCAAGACACACCTTCCTGCACAAAAACAATCTGTGAATGCATTTTTCTCCTTCAATGTATACTGTGCAATGCAGCATATATTGAAAGAAATGAGGAGAAATGAAAACAATTCTCCTTGGTATGCCTTGCTTCACCAACTGGAAGATGGTGCAGCATTCACACACATCTCCAGATTTATGATATCTGATGAATCTGAAGATGTGTCTGTTCTACGAGTGTTTTGTGCAAACACCCACAGGAACACCTATGGGGACACCCTTGAACTCAAAATGATGTGTATGATGAGGTGGTATTTATATGGAGAAAAAAAGCTACACAGAGTGCCTTTTCCTCCCCTTGTAAATATGAAGGAGCATCTGGCTCCATCACTATGTTACAAAAAGTGACATATTATTGGTACAGGATGCTTCTAAATCTGCCCCATAAGTGCTTAGGTATTGGCAGACTGTTACAATAGGAACATATTTATTATTAAATTTGTAATGCGCTCAGCTACCCAAAAAGGGTTTCCCGGCGCCCGGACGAGGACTAGTGCTGATACCTGGCCTAAGATGAAATGTTATTGATCAAATAACCATGTTTTAAGGTTTTTCCGGAAACGTATGTAGTTGGTTTCGGTACGAATAGTGATTGAAGTGTGTTCCAAATGTGCGGGCCAAGGTAGGAAAATGATCTCCCTCCCATTCTTGAGAGCTTAGCACTAGGTGTACAGAACTTTCCTGCAGTTTCAGATCTTAGATGACGGTTAGGTACATACGGACGCACTAGTGCTTGGAGATATTTAGGCGCCGTACCTGCTTTTATTTTGAACATGTGGCTCAGGGCTTTGAACTTAATAGGGTTCTCCACCCTGAGCCAATGAAGGTCGCGTAAGTATTCAGAAATGCTGGAGGTTTTGGGGACCCTACAAAGCAATCTGGCAGCAGAGTTTTGGACTAACTGCAGTCTGCGGAACACTGCCTTGTTAGATCCTAGGTAGAGGATGTTGCCGTAGTCAAGTCTTGAGGTGATAAGAGCATTGACTACGGTCTTTTGAGTGGAATCAGGAAACATCCATAGAATCTTTCTCAGCCATTGCAGAATTGTAAAACATACTGCAGCTACTTTGACCGTTTGTTGGTGCATGGAGAGTGTGTTATCTACGGTAATGCCCAGATTTTGGACGTGACTGGTAGGTTCCGGGAGGTTTCCCATTTGGGTGTGCCAGTGGGTAGGTCCCCAGAGATCTTTTTGTTTGTCCAGAATGAGAACCTCGATTTTGTCGCCATTTAATTTTAGCTGATTATTGGTCATCCAGTTGGAAATATTGGTGAGGCCTTGCTTGAGAAGGGATGGAGCAAGCGGGTTGGAGTCAGAGAGGGAGAAGATGATTTGAGAGTCATCTGCGCAGGTGAACAAGGTCAGTCCAACTTGATCAGCTATGTCCGCTAACGGTCTGACGTAAATGTTAAACAGTAATGGGCTCAAAATTGAGCCTTGGGGAACTCCTTAGAAAGAGGTGTAGGTTTCCGAGCAGGCTGTGGTAGACCTGATTTGGAACGTTCGATTGTCTAGAAAGGACGTAATCCACTCTAGTGCTGCGCCACAAATGCCTGTATCTTAAGTGCATGTATTAATTTTTTGTGCGAAATGGTGTCAAAAGCCGCACCCAGATCTAAAAGGATAAGTGCGACTGTTTGACCTTCATCTAAGAGTTTTCTAAGATTTTCTGTGACACCCAATAAAGTGGTCTCTGTGGAATAGCCTGTCCGGAAACAAGATTGGGAGTGATGAAGAGAGTTGTTGGTTTCGGTAAAATGTGTTAGTGTAGAATGGACATATCTTTCCAGGATCTTAGAAAAGGTGGGCAGAAGGTATATAGGTCTGTAATTGGATAATGTATCAGGGTCAGCCATAGGTTTCTTTAGGAGGGGTGTAACCATTGCCTGTTTCCAGGGAGCAGGTACTGTGTATTGCACAAGTGAGGTAACTAGAGTATTAAGAATCACTTTCAGATGAGCGGTATCGAGTTGTTTCAGAATATTTATGGGGATGGAGTCATTTTGAGAACCTGATTTAATGTTACCAAGAATGCTTTTAAAATTCTCCATACTCATGAGGGGCCAACAATCTAAGATGCTTGTGGAGGCATGGGGGGTGGCTATAACATCTTGATTAGTGACAATGGTATTATACTCTGAAACAGTTGAGTGCTTTTGTGCGGGTTGCAATTTTTCATTCCTAAAATGATATTTTCAATTTTTTCATTAAAAAACTGGGCAAGGTTATCGCATTGTAGTTTGTTCAAAGGCCGTGAAGTTGCGGCTGTTTGGGATCCCGCCAGTTCTTTTACCATAGTAAATAAGGTTTTAGAACAGTTGGTGGCATCCATTATTGTTTTTGATAAGTAAGCTGCTTTCGCTTTTAAACAGGTAGTATGATATTCATTTAAAACATTAGCATAGCAGTTGATACCTGAACTATTTTCTAACTGATAACCAACAATCTCTTAAATAGTGTCCTTTTTCTTTTTGCTTGCAATTTCAACATTATCTAGATTTTTTTCCTTCTTTATAACTTCACTACAGATATTCTCATATCTTCTTTTTTCAACCTATTACACGCTTTTCAAACACAGGCTATTCCCTAAATTCGGAGCATATGCTCTTCTTAACCTATTATACTCTTTTACAAAGTTGGCATCTGCAATAATCTTTCTCTCATCAAAATCAATCAAAAACAATCCAGATAAAGTTCTGACTTGGGACAATGCATCATATGCCATACCCTCTTTAAACACGGTACTTCCAATGTTCACCAAAGCACTGTCAACATTTAATCCTTGAGATTTATGAATAGTGACTGCATATGCCAGAGAAAGTGTAAACTGTTTTCTATGGACATATAAATCTTTAACAAGCAAAAAACGAACTGAACAATGACCAATTTGTTTTACTTCTTCACTTTGATCAAATGTGATTTTTTTTTAATTCCATACCATCTCTATTTTGATAATTAACAAAATCCACAACTTTACCAATTGCTCCATTTACTAAACCTTTTTCTACATCCAAATTACGCCTTAAAATTACCCTACAGTTTTCTACAAACATATAGATTCTTTTCTAAACCAGCAGTTTGAGATATCGATTATTCTAAAGAATCCAATTTTGTTTTCAATTTTTCTCTCAAAATAATAGTGATTCCTTCATGCTCTATTTTATCAATGGCTTCCATTTTTACTATTTCTTCATTTTGTAGCTTCAAAAGTTGTTAATTGAATAAAGTACACTCGCGCAGTGTTGGCTTTAAGCAGATTATGGATTTACTTTCTGCAATTTTCATATATATCTTTTCAGGAACTATGTTTTCATTTGGAAACGAATTCGTAAGTAGTCGACTTTGCAAAGCTTGTTTGCCATGTTCTGTCAGTACTCCAATTCTTATATCTTGAAGAATAGTTCCATAATCAACATCATATGCCTGTCGCATATTTGTAATGAGTTCTTTGTATTCAAAATATTAACGTTTCCAACACTTCCTAAAGACTTTCTCATGTCTTCATGCACAAGTGTTTTAAATACTGGTTGTCCTTTTACTGGTGTTGGTTGTAGTCGATCTCCAAAAACATTGACATGTTTTCCTCCAAAAAAGACATCGTACTCTGTTTTAAGAATTTGCTGCATTCTTAAGTGCACAAAAGCAAGCATTACATCATCAATAATCAGAAGTTTCATTTTCTTCAGCGCTCTTGAAACTTCACAACAAGCTTCTCCAGATAGCCTGTGATATTCCAATTTGTTTTCATGCTCTACAGGTAGCATTAGTAAACAATGTAATGTGATTCCTTTAATGTTGTGTGCTGCCAACCCTGTTGGAGCAGTTACAACACAAGACAAATGTGAATCAGTTGTTTTCTGTAGATAACTTGTGAAAACTTTAATTAGGAAACGTTTTCCTGTTCCAGCTTGACCACTGACATACATTCGGATGGGTTAAAATGATGAGCCAGTGCATTCTTTCTTTTCATGAAGAAATCCATGGCCCATCTGTTGTCTCACTTGCTGATATATTTCTTTCTGTTCAATATTTAGTTGTTCTTCAAAGTTTCCTAAGCTAAGTCCATAATATCTTCTTGAGCTTGATGCATAACTGTTTCCACTTCATTCATCGCATTTGCCATTTCATTTTAAAGAATTGGTTGTCCTAGTGGATCTTGACTCAGTGGAGCTGAACGTTGACTGTCTTGTGTACTGTCTCTAGCACTCTCAGCTGCAATAGTAGCTTCTTGATCAATTTCATTGTTCAACATTCTCACATAATTTGCAAAAACTGTACATTGTATGGTATCTTTACAAGCATTGAAGGAATCTTTATAGCTCTGAAAATCTCCAAGTAATTCCAATTCTGTACGCCACGGTTTGAGCAATTGCAAAAGTGCTAAATAGTAAAATTCCCTTTTATCAGGAATATCACAACTCAGTTTTCTGTGATTAATCAAATTTCCTTTCCTTTGTTTCACCAAAAATCCTTCAGAACCAATCACTGCATATTGTCCATCATTTATGTTTTCTGTAGTTTTCCGTTTAAAAGTGTAGTTTTGCAGCACTTCATACAGACATATATTCTCAAGATTATGACTTCTATTTGGACGATATGTGTCCAACATGTTTGTTTTGACAATATCTTTACTTTCCAGATCTTTTTCTGCGAAATATTCAATTTGTTGTAGTACTCGATTTCACGTTGCAGCAAAACCTACACTCATCCAAATGATTCTTCGAGATTTTGAGTATAAACTTGCAGATGATAACCGATCTGACCATTCATACGCTCCAATTTCCCGATGGGATAACATCTTCAAACTGAAACTGTATAATTTCTTACTAAGACTCTTCTCGTGAGATATTTCTTCCCACATTTCTTTTAATTACGTCTTTTCAGATTTTGTAATGTAGGATGTCACTTACCGGGCAACAGCAATGGAATTATCCGCAACATACTGAATATCCATGTTAGCATTCCACATTGAGAGAATAACTGGAATATAATCATTTATATACTTTGATTCTTCATTTCTTCTCAAATTATACGTATTTTTTGGAGATTTTCTAGTGATAGTATGTCTCATAGCTGACAAAAAACTGTTTACTCTTCCTTTGGATATTACAGGACATGGAAATCCAAAACGACATTTGGTATAAAAATTTTCCTTAGACTTTCGTCAACAGTATTTTACACATCAAAGACTTTGGAATCGTAACACTTGTTGCCTTAAGTTGTTTTGTTATGTTATGTTATGTTACATTTGTTTTCTATAGCGCACGGCTACTCCAGCGGAGTGTCCCGGCGCTTTATAGTGGCCGCTCATAAAAGAAAACATAACAGATGAAGACATTCAGAAACAAACAGGATAACACAACTAAAGGGTAAAAAGCCAAGTTTTTAGGCCTTTCCTAAAAGACAGCAGATTAGAGGTACTGCGTAAGGCCAGTGGCAGAGTGTTCCAAAGCTGGGGCGCCCTCAAACTAAAAGAGCGCCCCCCCAATCCGGGCCTTCCTAACTCGGGGGACCACCGCAAGAAACAAAGATTCAGAGCGCAAAGCTCTGGTAGGGCGATAAAAAACAAGCCTGCGTTGGACATATTTAGCTCCCAAACCGAAGAGCGCTTTATGGGCCAGAGTCAGTGCCTTGAAGGCTATCCGCTTCCGGATAGGCAGCCAATGGAGTGACTGTAAAAGGCCGGAAACTCTGGCTCGCCTGCGGAGGCCAAAAATGGCACGCGCCGCGGAATTCTGCACGACCTGTAATCGCTGCACAAGATAATCCGGGAAACCCAGATAGAGCACGTTGGCATAATCCAATCTGGAGCCAATCAAAGCTTGCACCGTAATCTTCCTGTGCTCTTCAGTGAGCAGAGGGAGGAACTTCCGAAGCATCCTCAGGATGCCGAAACAAGTGCCCATGAGACCGAGGATCTGAGATCTCATCGTCAGACTGTTATCGATCTTAACTCCCAGGTTTTTTGCCACCTGGGATGCCTGAGCTGGAGGAAACATATCAGTCGGCCACCATGCCCGCCAATCAGGGTCTGCGGTACAGCCAAAGAACAGCAACTCCGACTTGTCAGAGTTACATTTAAGGCTGTTCTGCTGAAACCAATTGAAAACCACCCCGAGACAATCCCGAATGCTCTCTCCATCGAAGTCCTCTCCTTTCCTACATGTGAAGAGAAGCTGGGTGTCATCAGCGTAGGAAACGATCTGGGCCCCAAAAGACTCCGCCAGTGCCGCCAAGGGGGTCATAAAGATGTTAAAAAGAGTTGGGCTCAACACAGAACCCTGCGGAACTCCGACTCCCAGTGGCGGCATCTCAGCGGAGCTAGGGGGGACCCAGACCGTTTGTCGACGGCCAGCTAAGAAAGATGTAAACCAGCTGAACACCGTCCCCCTCAGACCGATGTTATGGAGTCTGGCGAGGAGCCCCTCATGGGGGACGGTGTCAAAAGCCGCCGACAGATCAAGCATGACAAGCATGGCTTTGCCTCCAGAGTCCAGAACCTCCTTGATGGCCTCAGACACTTCTAGAAGCGCCGTCTCGGTACTCAAGTTGGGCCGGAAGCCGGATTGAGAAGGGTGCAGCAGATCGTTAGTTTTCAGAAAAACAGAGAGAACGCTGTGAACGTGCTTTTCCATAATTTTTGCCAACGCTGGAAGAAGCGATATAGGCCTATAATTGGCCGGCGCCTCAGGGTCTAAGCCCGGCTTTTTGAGGAGGGGGATGACCATTGCCCACTTCTAAGCATGCGGGACCATCCCCTCCCTCAAAGAACGGTTCAAGAGTGGATTAACCAATGGGTTTACCACATCCGCCATCCTCACCAAGAATTTGGCCGGGCAGGGGTCTAGTGGTGACCCTGATTTAAGGTTGGCTAAAAGTGCCAATGATGTGGAAAGAAGAATAGGCGGAAAGACAGACAGGGCAGAGTCAGGAGTGGGCGATGGATCTGACCCAACCCCACTGCTGGGATGAACTTCAACTAACCTCCCAGAAAAAGAGTCCTGGATCAATTTGATCTTGTCGGTAAAAAACTTTGCAAGATCACAGGCTCATGACTCAGAGGGAGCGGTTTGAGAGAGATTAGATCTAGGGGTTATAAACTCCCTCACCACAGTAAAGATCTCCTTGCAAGAATTGGAGGCTGCCTCAATCCTCCTCGCGAAATAGTTGGATCTTCTGCCTCAATCCTTCTCGCGAAATAGTTCTTTTTCTGTTCTTTTTGGTATAGCACATGTGGCATATTCTTCAACAAAAGACAAAACAGTATCATCAAAATCATTTCCGAATTTTGGTGCATTCTTGATCCATATCAGCATATGTATATGAGGAGCACCTCTAGCTTGATACTCATTTCTCCAAAAGAAATCCACAACTTCTCCAAGAGGAGGATACTTTTTATTGCAGATAAAAGACATCATAGCTTTAAACCTATGGTTAAAATATCTGCATACATTAACAGGATCCAAAGAGCACAATTCTCCACGTGTCTTGTATTGAATATTTTTTATATTTGAATTTGCCTCTCGGAGAAATTCAAGTAAAGCATCACAAGCGTATTCAGCACAGCTTAGGGTAAGAAACCACGTAGAAGTTTCTAAGTTCCTTAGCATATATTTAAGTTCTCCATGACGTCAGTACCAATACTCATTAGTACCATGCTGACATGCGATCAAATTAATCAGCTGAGATTCTAAATCGTCTCTCAGATGTACTTTATTTATAAATTGTTTTGCAGAAACATTTTGAAGATGTACTCCTGTTTTCAATATGTGGTTGACTGCATATGAAAGTCCAGACAAGTCACTCTCAAACAAAACATGAAATATATATGGGATACATTGTCAAAATCTTGGATCTTCTGCATACAATCTTGTTGTCCGATATTCAGATGCAGGAATCTGCACTGATCATTCATTATATCGTCCACCTTTTCCAGTTGGGAACAGCTGCGGAAAAAAACGAGCTTCGAAACTTTTTTCCATACACTCCCCTTTGCTTTTTTCATTTGGAATAATTCAATAGTATTCCCCATGACTTCTTTTGAATGAAGTGGATGTACACTATAATGGTCATAGATTTCTTCTCTTTTGGACATGTCCACTTTTTCCATTTGACCACTTGACATTTCAGTATCATCTCCTAAAAGTATTTCTATATCTTCCATATACACTTTTTTGTAATACTCATTGTTTTTTATAAGATATAATGTTGCCTTTTGCACTTCCCGAACATCCACTAACTCATGGCAGATTTTCCTATTCTTAGTAGGAACACCATTAACTGGAATAACTAGTGGTTCACTTTCTACATTCTCTACACCAATTGTTTCAATGTTTTTCTTTAAATCTGGAGGTAAATATACAACTCTTCCTTTTAATCCTCTATGTAAATCTGTAGGAGGCAATTTACCTGTGTTAGGCTCCATACGAACAATAGCTTGAAAAGGGTGCACACATTGAAACAGAATAGACTTGTATATATTTAAATCTATCAGTTCTTAAAGAATAGATACCAACTCTAGATTATTATGAACAGCTCTAGCGGGCATATTATTCTCATCTAATTTGTTATAACAATATTTGCAAATAAGCTGATCAGAACCCAAATCAAAATAATTCTCTACCAACAAATAAGTTGCAAATTCCTTCCACTTATTATTATTTTCTCTTTCACTTTTTAAATACAGATCAACAGTCCTAGTCTGATTTTTATAGTGAGTTCGCCGGCAACAAATACAAGAATATTTAGGCCTTTCACCTGAAATCACCATAAACTTTGTAATTTGTTCTTCAAAAATGTTTGTAGTAGTGTGTTGCACATTCTCTTCTATTAATGTGTCAGTTTCTGCACTCTCTTGTTCAGGACCAAAGTAACAAAACTCAATTTCATCACAAACCTTCTACACATCTGATACCGACCCACGCAAAAGAGCATTGCTCAACTCATTTAACATTAGTGCTGCACTTATTGTGTAATACAATCGTCTGACTAACTTCCGCATTTGAGAATGATGTACTGCTAACATCCTGAAATGATGAAAATCACGTTGACATACTTTTCTAGAAAGACAAGCCAGAGAATGACCTTGTAAACCAGTATTTTTTCTCACTCTGCAAAGATCTAGTCCTTGCAACATCTTAATCTTTGTTTAACACTTTTTTTTACTATACTCTTGTAAGAAATTGCGTAAAATACCAATAGATTCCTTTCGTATACTACAAATACTACTGCAATCCCAATATATACTGGGGCTTTAGGACGTCTCCCTAGAACTTCATCAGCTATCACTTGTTCAGTATTTCTGGGAACCATCTTCTCTTTGTCAATTGGACAAACATTTCTGACCTCATAAGCTCGACCACTGGTATCAACTGCATGCAATACATTATTGGTCTGAAAATAACTCTCTTTATTAAACAAAGGTTCTGACCTTGAACTGTGTTAACATTCACCCCAAAAAATATCACAAAAATTAGTTCTGTTAATTACTCTTTTCTTCTTACTTCTGGCCTTCATAACATACATTGGTTTATCTAGTGATCGAATTCTATTTAAAACTAAAATGAATAATTTCCTTTTTAATTCAAAAGCCTTTTGAACAATGGATTCAATATGCTTCTGCTTTTTATCAAATAGTGCTCTTTTTATATTGTTTCACATATTTTAGTAAGTTAAAAACATCTCTATTATAAAAACTCTTTTTTCGGATTTCTTTATACTGATTTTGCCTTCTTTTACCATACATTCTGTCTTTTGAATATAATTTTCCATTTTTTCCTTTGTTGTATTTATATATTTTTTTCTGGTCGAAGCATTCTATGTACTTTGCACAATCTGCACACTGTTCCTAGGCTTTGAAAGTTTTTTTAATGAATTCTTTTGTTGTTGTTCTGGAAGACTTTTTTCTTTTTAGCCACATGATGTTGAGAATCCAATACTTGTTGAATTTTCTTCAAATAATAGTCCTTTTTCTGTTCTTTTCTCTTTGCTGATTTTTTAGGCATGATGATTATTTTTAATGATGGTAAAAAATAAAAATATATAAATGTATTTTAATAAATCTGTAAATTAAACTTTTCTATTACTAAACAAACACATTGTATCTACAACATTTAAGCACTTTCTTTTATAATTACTAATTGAAATTGCAATTGAAGGTCTAAAAAACAAATGTGTAGGTGGTTAACGGACTCCATGTGTAATGAACAAGGGTTTGTTCCAGTGTATGGATTAAGGCCTAGAACATTATATGAGTAGTTAGGTACTGACTGAATGATTAGAGTGCTATAAAGAGAATGCGTGGGTGAATTTATAAGTGGTTCAATTTTGGCACATTGGATGCATTAGTATATGGTGCTGAATGTGTCATTAGAGGAGTGCAAAGGTAGTGACAGGGTGTTTGCTAGAGTGTATGGACACTGACTGAGGAATTGAAGATGTGAAAGACAAATGTTTAGGTGGTTAGATGACTCCATGCATAGTAGATAGGGATTTGAAGTAGTCTACATTGTAAGGCCTTAGTCACTGCACAAGTATTTGGGTACTGACTGAATGATTGGAGTACAGCAAAGAGAAGGCTTGGGTGAATTTATAAGTGGTTGAATTTTGGTGCAGTGAATGTATTAGTACATAGTGCTGAATGAGTCACTAGAGGAGGGCAAGGGAAGTGACAGGGTGTTTGCTGGAGTGTATAGACACTGACTGACGAATTGAAGGTGTGAAAGACAAATGTGTAGGTGGTTAGAGGACTGCATGCATAGTGGATAGGGGTTTGAAGCAGTCACTGTGATAAGGCCTGAGTCACTGCATGAGTACTTGTATACTTACTGAATGATTAGAGTACTGCAAGGATAATGCATGGGTGAGGTGAAGACAAGAAGTAACCAAATGCTTCTCTTACAATGGTTGCTTAAATGCACACAGGCTCACAGTGTGATTCATTCCTTGGACTTTAGCAAAACAGACTCACTAGTCTGCAAGGGGTTTAGTAACTGCACACATTCTACATATTTCACTACTGCACTGTAGTGTGAATGACCGACTCATTCTGCAAATGCATAAGCAATGACTGGCTTCTAATACTACTATAACTTGACAACAGTATAGGTTTTTAAGCAGTTATGTGTCAGCAAAGACATGAGGTATCCAAATGCTTCTCTCACAATGGTTGCCTAAATGCAGACAGACTCACAGTCTGATTCTAGGCAAGCAACACTATTCCTTAGGCTTTACCAAAACAGACTCACTAGTCTGGAAGAGGTAAGTTGACTGCACACATTCTACATATTTCACTACTGCACTCTAGTGTGAATGCCTTACTCATTCTGTGAATGCATAACCAATGACTGGCTTCTAATACTGCTAAAACTTGACAACAGGATAGGTTTTTAAACATTTATGAGTCAGCAAAGACAAGAAGTTACCAAATGCTTCTCTCACTGTGGTTGCCTAAATGCAGACAGACTCACAGTGTCATTCTAGACAAGCAACACTATTCCTTAGACTTTACCAAAACAGACTGACTAGTCTGGAAGGGGTAAGGTGATGCAAACAAATGCTTGACTCATTCTGCGAATACATAACCAATGACTGGCTTCTAATACTATTAAAAATTGACAACGGGATAGGTTTTTAAGCAGTTCTGAGTCAGCAAAGACAAGAAGTAAGCAAATACTTCTCCCGCTTTGGTTGCCTAAATGCATACAGACTCACAGTGTGATTCTGGACAAACAACACTAACTTGGACTTTAGCAAAACAGACTTACTAGTCTGCAAGGGGAAAGGGGACTGCACACATTCTACATATTTCACTCCTGCACTGTAATGTGAATGCCTGACTCATTCTGCGAATGCATAAGCAATGATTGGCTTCTAAAACTACTAAAACTTGACAACAGAATAGGGTTTTAAGCAGTTAGGTGTCAGCAAAGACATGAAGTTACCAAATGCTTCTCTCACAATGGTTGCCTAAATTCAGACAGACTCACAGTCTGATTCTAGACAAGCAACAGTATTCCTTAGTCTTTACCAAAACGGACTCAGTAGTCTGCAAGGGGTAAGGTACTGCACACATTCTACATATTTCACTACTGCACTGTAGTGTGAATGCCTGACTGATTCTGTGAATGCATAAGCAATGACTGGCTTCTAATACTACTAAAACTTGTCAACAGGATAGGTTTTTAAACAGTTATGTGTCAGCAAAGACATGAAGTAACCAAATGCTTTTCTCACAATGGTTGGCTAAATGCAGACAGACTCACAGTGTGATTCTAGACAAGCAACGCTATTCCTTAGACTTTACCAAAACAGACTCACTCATCTGAAAGGGGTAAGGTGACTGCACACATTCTACATGTTTCACTACTGCACTCTAGTGTGAATGCCTGACTCAATCTGCGAATGCATAACCAATGACTGGCTTCTAATACTGCTAAAACCTGACAACTGGATAGGTTTTTAAGCAGATATGGGTCAGCAAAGACATGAAGTAACCAAATGCTTCTCTCACAATGGTTGCCTAAATGCACACATACTCACAGTGTGATTCTAGACAAGCAACACTATTCCTTGGACTTCACCAAAACAGACTCACTATTCTGCAGGGGGTAAGGTGACAGCACACATTCTACATATCACCCTACTGCACTGTAGTGTGAATGCCTGACTCATTCTGCGAATGCATAACCAATGACTGGCTTTTAATACTACTAATACTTGACAACAGGATAGGCTTTTAAGCGGTTATGAGTCAGCAAAGACATGAAGTAACCACATGCTTCTGTCACAAAGGTTGCAGAAATGGACTCAGACTCACAGTGTGATTCTAGACAAACAACACTATTCCTTGGACTTTAGCAAAACAGACTCAGTAATCTGCAAGGGGTAAGGTGACTGCACACATTCTACATATTTCACTACTGTACTCTATTGTGAATGCCTGACTCGTTGTGCAAATGCATAACAAATGACTGGCTTCTAATTCTACTACAACTTGACAACAGGATATGTGTTTAAGACGTCACGTGTCAGCAAAGACATGAAGTTACCAAATGCTTCTCTCAGAACGGTTGCCTAAATGTAGACAGACTCACAGTCTGATTCTAGACAAGCAACACTATTCCTTAGACTTTACCAAAACAGACTCACTAGTCTGGAAGGGGTAAGGTGACTGCACACATTCTACATATTTCACTACTGCACTGTATTGTGAATGCCTCACTCATTCTGTGAATGCATAAACAATGACTGGCTTCTAATGCTACTACAACTTGACAACAGGATATGTGTTTAAGAAGTTATGTGTCAGCAAAGACATGAAGTAACCAAATGCTTCTCTCACACTGTTTGCCTAAATGCAGACAGACTCACAGTCTGATTCTAGGAAAACAACACTATTCCTTAGACTTTACCAAAACAGACTCACTAGTCTGGAAGGGGTAAGGTGACTGCACATATTCTACATATTTCACTACTGCATTGTAGTGTGAATGCCTTACTCATTCTGCGAATGCATAACCAATGACTGGCTTCTAAAACTACTAAAACATGACAACAGAATAGGGTTTTAAGTAGTTAGGTGTCAGCAAAGACATGAATTTACCAAATGCTTCTCTCACAATGGTTGCCTAAATGCAGACAGACTCACAGTCTGATTCTAGACAAGCAACAGTATTCCTTAGTGTTTACCAAAACGGACTAAGTAGTCTGCAAGGGGTAAGGTACTGCACACATTCTACATATTTCACTACTGCACTGTAGTGTGAATGCCTGACTGATTCTGTGAATGCATAAGCAGTGACTGGCTTCTAATACTACTAAAACTTGTCAACAGGATAGGTTTTTAAACAGTTATGTGTCAGCAAATACATGCAGTAACCAAATGCTTTTCTCACAATGGTTGCCTAAATGCAGACAGACTCACAGTGTGATTCTAGACAAGCAACACTATTCCTTAGACTTTACCAAAACAGACTCACTCGTCTGAAAGGTGTAAGGTGACTGCACACATTCTACATATTTCACTACTGCACTCTGGTGTGAATGCCTGACTCATTCTGTGAATGCATAATCAAAGGCTGGCTTCTAATACTACTAAAACGTGACAACGGGATAGGTTTTTAAGCAGTTATGAGTCAGCAAATACATGAAGTAAACAAATGCTTCTCTCACAATGGCTGCCTAAATGCACACAGACTCAAAGTGTGATTATAGACAAGCAACACTATTCTTTGGACATTAGCAAAACAGACTCACTAGTCTGCAAGGGGTAAGGTGACTGCACACATTCTATATATCGTCCTACGGCACTGTAGTGTGAATTCCTGACTCATTCTGCAATTGCAAAAGCAATGCCTGGCTTCTAATACTACTAACACCTGACAACAGGATAGGTTTTTAAACAGTTATGTGTCAGCAAAGACATGAAGTAACCAAATGCTTCTCTCGCTATGGTTGCCCAAATGCACACAGACTCACAGTGTGATTCTAGACAAGCAACACTATTCCTTGGACTTTACCAAAATAGACTACCTAGTATGGAAGAGGTAAGGCGACTGCACACATTCTACATATTTCACAACTGCACTCTAGTGTGAATACCTGACTCATTCTGCGAATGCAAAACCAATGAGTGGCTTCAAATACTACTAAAACTTGACAACGGGATAGGTTTTTAAGCAGTTATGAGTCATCAAACACATGAAGTATCTAAATGCTTCTCTTATAATGGTCGCCTAAATGCACACAGACTCACAGTGTGATTCTAGACAAGCAACGCTATTCCTTAAACTTTACCAAAACAGACTCACAAGTCTGGAAGGGGTAACGTGACTGCACACATTCTACATATTTCACTACTGTACTCTAGTGTGAATGCCTGACTCGTGCAAATGCATAACAAATGACTGACTTCTAATACTCCTATAACTTGACAACAGGATATGTGTTCAAGATATTATGTGTCAGCAAAGACATGAAGTTACCAAATGCTTCTCTGACAATGATTGCCTAAATGAAGACAGACTCACAGTATTGTGAATGCCTGACTCATTCTGTGAATGCATAAGCAATGACTGGCTTCTAATACTACTACAACTTGACAACAGGATATGTGTTAAGCGGTTATGTGTTAGCAAAGACATGAAGTAACCAAATGCTTCTCTCACACTGTTTGCCTAAATACAGACAGACTCACAGTCTGATTCTAGGCAAGCAACACTATTCCTTAGGCTTTACCAAAACAGACTCACTAGTCTGGAAGGGGTAAGTTGACTGCACACATTCTACATATTTCACTACTGCACTCTAGTGTGAATGCCTTACTCATTCTGCGAATGTATAACCAATGACTGGCTTTTAATACTGCTAAAACTTGACAACAGGATATGTGTTAAGCAGTTATGAGTCAGCAAAGACATGAAGTAACCGAATGCTTGCCTCACAATGGTTGCCTCAATGCACACAGACTCACAGTGTGATTCTAGACAAGCAACACTATTTCTTGGACTTTACCAAAACAGACTCACTATTCTGCAGGGGGTAAGGTGACTGCACACATTCTACATATTTCACTACTGCACTGTATTGTGAATGCCTCACTCATTATGTGAATGCATTAACAATGACTGGCTTCTAATGCTTCTACAACTTGACAACAGGATATGTGTTTAAGCAGTTATGTGTCAGCAAAACCATGAAGTAACCAAATGCTTCTCTCACACTGTTTGCCTAACTGCAGACAGACTCACAGTCTGATTCTAGGCAAGCAATACTATTCCTTAGATGTTACCAAAACAGACTCACTAGACTGGAAGGGGTAAGGTGACTGCACACATTCTATATATTTCACTACTGCACTGTAGTGTGACTGCCTTACTCATTCTGCAAATGCATAACCAATGACTGGCTTCTAAAACTACTAAAACTTGACAACAGAATAGGGTTTTAAGCAGTTAGGTGTAAGCAAAGACATGAAGTTACCAAATGCTTCTCTCACAATGGTTGCCTAAATGCAGACAGACTCACAGTCTGATTCTAGACAAGCAACAGTATTCCTTAGTCTTTACCAAAACGGACTCAGCAGTCTGCAAGGGGTAAGGTACTGCACACATTCTACATATTTCACTACTGCACTGTAGTGTGAATGCCTGACTGATTCTGTGAATGCATAAGCAGTGACTGGCTTCTAATACTACTAAAACGTGTCAACAGGATAGGTTTTTAAACAGTTATGTGTCAGCAAAGACATGAAGTAACCAAATGATTTTCTCACAATGGTTGCCTAAATGCAGACAGACTCACAGTGTGATTCTAGACAAGCAACACTATTCCTTAGACTTTACCAAAACAGACTCACTCGTCTGAAAGGGGTAAGGTGACTGCACACATTCTACATGTTTCACTACTACACTCTAGTGTGAATGCCTGACTCAATCTGCGAATGCATAACCAATGACTGGCTTCTAATACTGCTAAAACCTGACAACTGGATATGTTTTTAAGCAGTTATGAGTCAGCAAAGACATGAAGTAACCAAATGCTTCTCTCACAATGGTTGCCTAAATGCACACAGACTCACAGTGTGATTCTAGACAAGCAACACTATTCCTTGGACTTTACCAAAACAGACTCACTATACTGCAGGAGGTAAGGTGACTGCACACATTCTACACATCGCCCTACTGCACTGTAGTGTGAATAACTGACTCATTCTGCGAATGCAAAAGCAATGACTGGCTTCTAATACTACTAAACTTGACATCAGGATAGCTTTTTAAACAGTTATATGTCAGCAAACTCATGAAGTAACCAAATGCTTCGCTCACAATGGTTGCCTAATTGAAGACAGACTCACAATGTAATTCTAGACAAACAACACTATTCCTTAGACTTTACCAAAACAGACTCACTCGTCTGAAAGGGGTAAGGTGACTGCACACATTCTACATATTTCACTACTGCACTCTGGTGTGAATGCCTGACTCATTCTGCGAATGCATAACCAATGGCTAGCTTCTAATACTGCTAAAACCTGACAAAGGGATAGAATTTTTAAGCAGTTATGAGTCAGCAAATACATGAAGTAACCACATGCTTCTCTCACAATGGTTGCCTAAATGCACACAGACTCAGTGTGATTCTAGACAAGCAACACTATTCCTTAGACTTTACAAAAACAGACTCACCATTCTTCAAGGGATAAGGTGACTGCACACATTCTACATATCGCCCTACTGCACTGCAGTGTGAATGCCTGACTCATTCTGCGAATGCATAAGCAATGACTGGCTTCTAATACTACTAAAACTTGACAACAGGATAGGTTTTTAAACAGTTATGTGTCAGCAAAGACATGATGTTACCAAATTCTTCTCTGACTATGGTTGCCCAAATGCACACAAACTCACAGTGTGACTCTAGACAAGCAACACTATTCCTTGGACTTTAGATAAAACAGACTCACTAGTCAGCAAGGGGTAAGGTGACTGCACACATTCTCCATATTTCACTACTGCACTGTAGTGTGAATACCTGACTCATTCTGCAAATGTTTAACCAATGACTGTCTTTCAATACTACTAAAACTTGACAACAGGATATGATTTTAAGCAGTTATGTGTCAGCAAAGACATGAAGTAACCACATGCTTCTGTCACAAAGGTTGCACAAATGGACTCAGACTCACTGTGTGATTCTGGATAGGCAACCCTATTCCTTAGACTTTACCAAAATAAACTGCCTAGTCTGGAAGAGGTAAGGTGATTGCACACATTCTACATATTTGATAACTGCACTCTAGTGTGAATACCGGACTCATTCTGCGAATGCATAAGCAATGACTGGCTTCTAATACTACTAAACTTGACAACAGAATAGGTTTTTAAACAGTTATGTGTCAGCAAACACATGGAGTAACCAAATGTTTTGCCAGCAATGGTTGCCTAAATGCACACAGAATCCCAGCGTGATTCTACACAAGCAACACTATTCCTTGGACTTTACAAAAACAGACGCACTAGTCTGGAAGGGGCAAGGTGACTACACACATTCTACATATTTCACTACTGCACTGTAGTGTGAATGGCTGACTCATTCTGTGAATGCATAAGCAAAGACTGGCCTCTAATACTACTAAAATTTGACAACAGGATATGTTTTTAAGCAGTTATGTGTCAGCAAAGACATGAAGTTACCAAATGCTTCTCTCACGATGGTTGTCTAAATGCAGACAGACTCACTGTGTGATTCTAGACAAACAACACTATTCCTTGGACTTTAGAAAAAACAGACTCAGTAGTCTGCAAGGGGTAAGGTGACTGCACACATTCTACATATTTCACTACTGCACTCTAGTGTTAATGCTAGACTCATTCTGCGAATGAGTATCCAATGACTGGCTTCTAATACTACTAAAACTTGACAACGGGATAGGTTTTTAAGCTGTTATGAGTCAGCAAACACATGAAGTAACTAAATGCTTCTCTTACAATGGTTGCCTAAATGCAGTCAGACTCACAGTGTGATTCTAGACAAGCAACACTATTCCTTGGACTTTACTAAAACAAACTCACTACTCAGGAAGGGGTAAGGTGACTGCACGCATTCTACATATTTCACTACTGCACTCTAGTGTTAATGCCTGACTCATTCTGCGAATGCATAACCAATTACTGGCTCCTAATACTACTAAAACTTGACAACGGGATAGGTTTTTAAGCAGTTATGGGTCAGCAAACTCATGAAGTAACCGAATGCTCCTCTTACAATGGTTGCCTAAATGCACACAGACTCACAGTGTGATTCTAGACAAGCAACACTATTCCTTAGAAATTACCAAAACAGACTCACTAGTCTGGAAGGGGTAAGGTGACTGCACACATTCTACATATTTCACTACTGTACTCTAGTGTGAATGCCTGACTCATTGTGCAAATGCATAACCAATGACTGGCTTCTAATAACACTAAAACCTGACAACAGGATAGGCTTTTAAGCAGTTATGTGTCAGCAAAGACATGAAGTTACCAAATGCTTCTCTCACAATGATTGCCTAAATGCAGACAGACTCACAGTGTGATTCTAGACAAACCACACTATTCCTTGGACTTTACAAAAACAGACTCACTATTCTGGAAGGGGTAAGGTGACTGCACACATTCTACATATTTCACTACTGCACTCTAGTGTGAATGCCTGACTCATTCTGCGAATCATAACCAATGACTGGCTTCTAATACTACTAAAACTTGACAACGGGATAGGTTTTTAAGCAGTTATGAGTCAGCAAACACATGAAGTAACTAAATGCTTCTCTTACAATGGTTGCCTAAATGCAGACAGACTCACAGTGTGATTTTAGACAAGCAACACTATTCCTTAGACTTTACCAAAACAGACTCACTACTCAGGAAGGGGTAAGTTGACTGCACACATTCTACATATTTCACTACTGCACTCTAGTGTTAATGCCTGACTTATTCTGTGAATGCATAACCAATGACTGGCTTCTAATACTACTAAAACCTGACAACGGGATAGGTGTTTAAGCAGTTATTGGTCAGCAAAGACATGAAGTAACCACATGCTTCTTTTACAATGGTTGCCTAAATGCACACAGACTCACAGTGTGATTCTAGACAAGCAACACTAATCCTTAGACTTTACCAAAACAGTCTGGAAGGGGTAAGGTGACTGCACACATTCTACATATTTCACTACTGTACTCTAGTGTGAATGCCTGACTCATTGTGCAAATGCATAACGAATGACTGGCTTCTAATAACACTATAACTTGACAACAGGATATGTTTTTAAGCATTTATGTGTCAGCAAAGACATGAAGTTACCAAATGTTTCTCTCATAATGATTGCCTAAATGCAGACAGACTCACATTGTGATTCTAGACAAAACCACACTATTCCTTGGACTTTACAAAAACAGACTCACTAGTCGGGAAAGGGTAAGGTGACTGCACACATTCTACATATTTTACCACTGCACTCTAGTGTGAATGCCTTACTCATTCTGCGAATGCATGACCAATGACTGGCTTCTAATACTACTAAAACTTTACTGCAGGATAGGGTTTTAAGCAGGTATGTGTCAGCAAAGACATGAAGTAACCAAATGCTACTCTCACAATGGTTGCCCAAATGCACACATATTGACAGTGTGATTCTAGACAAGCAAGACTATTCCCTGGACTTTAGCAGGAGAAACACAGTAGTCCTATTAAAAATAAAGTCACTGCAAACAACCCCTCACAAATTATTACCTCACCTTTCAAATTGTTTTGTAGATTAAGAAGTATCTCAATCACACACCAGATTTTCTTACACAGAATGTCTGTAGTGCACTGCTCTTAGCAAAACCCAAAAATGGCAAACGTTCCCTCTCATTCTGCACACATATACATGTAAATATCAAATCACATTGCTTCCCACAATAATTCAAAAACTCACACACATTTCTATTGGTTACGCATTTCAACCCTTTCCAATTGACATTACTTTTAACCCTACCCCCATTCTGCTCAATGCCTACTACTATAGTAACAGTTCATGGAACGCTCAACTGAACACACAGGTCACCATTTCACCACACAATGTTGCTACTCCAAACAGCAAGTGTGCTTGACTTTTCAAAATATCAGCTTATCCTATGTAATGTTCCTATCAAACAGTTTTCATTAACCAATAAGAAACATGCTTTTGAAACACAGAAACATGCACCCTATTTTTCAGTCTATAATGTTCTCAAACAGCCAATCATTTCTCTTTGGTTTTTTTAAAACTGCATCTTATCCTCCATTTAAGAAAAATCTTAGTTTTCAAACTGCCCATTTCACATACAGATACCTTCTGAGTGCATCTAGACCTCCCTTCAAGATGCTTAGAGTGTGGATTGTGGGATACAGTTATATTTTCTGGAGCCAAATATATGTCGAAAACAGAGGTTTTGACAAAGACCTAGCTTTGCCAAATGTATACATTACATGGATTGGACAGAGAGGATTGAAATGGCACCAATTGATGCCATTGGTTAAATCCTTTTTGCATCTCCAACACCCTGACCTCATAATTGTGCACTGTGGTGGCAATGACCTAGGCACTTTGACTGGGGTAGGTCTGTAAATGCTTATGAAGGGCACCTTCTTAGAATTTATGTCACTTTTCCCGCAAACTGCCTTTGTCTATTCTAACATATGCCAAAGACAGAAATGGAACTGGTCGAATCAATTTTTTTCCACAGATTGAGAAAGCTAGGAAACGTTAATAAATCTGTTCTGCTTATCTTAGAGATTATACAATGGGGCCCATTTACAATAACAATCTGCGTTTTAATATGGACGGCATCTATAGGAGAGATGGTGTACATTTTACAGATGAAGGTAACAGATTCTTCCTCAGCAACTTCAAACTCTGCATCGGTACTTACTTGTAGGTACCAAAATCTCCCAATAAACACAATAGCTCTCTTTAGAGCCACCCAAGATCTAAACACATAGGCTTGATATATATCTGAAAAATATTACTTTTTATTTTGCTTGGAGTCGCGCACCCAGTGCATTTTGGAGTCGCGCAGCCAATGCGTTCACACCAGTGGGCCACGCTGGGAGTCGCGCTCCCAGCGTGTGCACACCAGGGAGCCGCGCTGAGTGCTGTGCTGGGTGTGTGACTCCTAATTTTACCGATTTGTTTTGTTCAGATCACTAATTTATTTTATTTTATTTCTTTGCTGATTTATTTTCTCCCCGGGGACCCCATCCCCCAGGCCTATACACAACATTGGGTTCAAATGGGGGGAGCCCCAAAGCCCCCACGGTCCCGCCGCCTCCCCACATCCTTCGGGAGCCAGCATTGCTTTTTCACATGGGGAGCTGCTAACATGCAGCTCCCGGTGTGAAAAAGCAATCTGGTTGGAATTTTGAAAGAGAGAGCTGGTTTCCCTGCTCTCTCTTTCAAGATCTAAACCAAGTTTGCTGGGGCAGGTCTGGAGCCACAAGGCTACCCTCCGAACTGCTGAACGGAATTACACCAAATTTGGCAAAAAGGTAGCTGTTGGTTCAGAAAGTGACCTTTTTTTTATAAATGGTGTAAATCCGTTCAGTAGTTCCTGAGAAATTAAAAAAAGAAAAAAAGAAAAGTTTCGATATATGAGCACCAAGGAGGAGCTGTGAACCCTCCCGAGCACAAGCTCAATTCTAATTGGCTGCCAACATTCCAAACTAAATGTATTGGCAGCCATCTTGTGACTTGGTTACCGAGTCACAAGAAAAGAGTTAAAAAAAGTGGAAAACAAGAAAAGGAGGCAGGGTAGGAACACACTGACCCCCAGGGCCAAAAAAAGCATTTTTTTTAAAAAACTGCAGAATTCGTGTTAGGGTCGCGAATCCTGCTGTGAAAATAAAAGCCCCCGGGTGGGCCAGGTCCCGGGGGCAATGGGTGATTAATTTGTAGCCCCGGTAGACCCGGGGACCGCCACCTGCCTGGGGTTTATTAATTTGAATGTGGCGGGCATGTGACCCCCTCGCAGCCCTGAGCATTGAAAGGTAAAAGGTGGGGGCCTCGCTGGCCCCTTCAAGCCCGAGGACCACCACCTCCCAGTGCTGACATTTAAAAGAAATAGTGTGTGGGAGGGCTCCGGCCCCTCCTAACACTGCCACTACCACCTCTATGGGCATTAATCATTCAAATGCTGGGGTCAGTTATGGACCCCAGGCCCCAAGGACCACCACCTCCCCGGGGCTTTGAAAACATTAGAAGGGGGGCCACGTGCCCCCTCCTGGAGCCCTTGATGGCCCTGGGGATCGCCACCCCCTATGTCCTGCAGTGTCCGGGGGTGCCTACCCCAGGACACTGCTGTTTTCTATGGCAGGGTGGGAGCATGGCTCCGGCCCTGTCATAGCAAACTCTGCCATGCTTCATTGATGCGAGAGCAGGGAAACCTGCTCTTGCTTCAACAAAGCAAAGCAGGATTGCTTTTGAGCAAGGGGAGCTGTATGTCAGCAGCTCCCATTGCTCAAAAGCAATGCCGGTTCCTGCTGGAGGTGGGGAGACGGCGGGACCAATGGGGGGTATTGAGGCTCCCCCACGGTCCTCAAGGAGGCCAGGCCCTGGGGGATGGGGTCCCTGGGTCAGAAGTGGCCCGGAAGGGGGGCCACGTGGGCCCCTCCCTCAAAATCCTAAAAAAAAAGAAAAGAGGCACAGCCCCAGGGGATGGGTCCTCGGGCCCAATAGAGGGCTCAGGAGGGGTGCCACGCAGCCCCCCACCTTAAATTAAAAAAATAAATAATAAATATGTGGCCATGCCCCGGGGGATCGGGTCCCCGGGCAGAAATTAGTATCGGAAGGGGGGCCTCAGGAGGAAGCAAATGAAGACACCTCCTTAACATGCGAAAGATACAAAGACAGTTCTTTACTTCTGGAAGCAAATGGTTTCATCTAAACTACCTGTTTGCAGCCTTCAAGGAAAGAGGCCAGACTGCTCAGCGCTGCGCCGGTTACACCCAAGTGTTTTAGCCTGTGCAGCAGGATGTTATGATCCACAGTATCAAGTGCTAATGACAGGTCCAGCAGCACCAGTGCCACATTGAGGTCTGAGTCCAGATTACATTTAATGGACTCTGGCTCCTCTAATAACGTTTACTTTGGTGGTGTTAACTGTTCTGACGTACAGTGTAGTGCCATACAGTGAAGTAGATAACATTACAACTCCACAGGGTTAATTGTAGAAGTGTACACTGTAGTCACATACAGTCAAGTGGGGTTTAGTGGATTGGGGCAGAATATAGTCTTGTAAATTGAAATAGCATACAGTCGACTGTGGTACAGTTGGTATAGTCCAGTGGTGTGTAGTGTATTTTAGGACAATGGAGTGCCGTACAATATAGTAGCAGACACTGGAATAGCATTCACTCCAGTAATGTACCATTACAGTGAAATAGCATAGAGTTGCGAGCAGCTTTAGGGGGTTCAGTGACCTGGCATACATGAAAGTGTAATGGAATACAGTGGGAAACAGTATACTAGCTTAGAGTATAGTGGTGTACATTGGAATGGTGTACACTGCAGCTGGGTGAAATAGAGTGGAGTAAGGTACAGTGGATTAACATAGTGGTGTAAACTGGAGTAACAACATGTTAACAGTGTACAGTGGAGTGGCATAAAGTGAACAGTTGTGATTGCCTCAAGTTTCTTATACATGCATTGATGTTTGGCCCTCTGTACAAAGGAACTGTTGTTCCCTTTTCGCTATACAATTCCTGTCTTATATCCGACAGAGTATGTGTCCTGTTCCAGTGCAGCTTACTGAAGATTTCCCTCAGCCTTGCATTGTATCTTTTCTGCCATCAGTCTCCTGTCAGTTGCAGCTCATAGGCTGCTCCCTCACAAACGTGTTCCTAGATTGTTCCTTCTGTTGCTTCTACCATTTCACTTTGCTTCCGTCGTGTATCCCTCTGCTTCTCCCTTTGTTTCTGACATTTGCTTCTGCATTTACTACAAGTCTCCTTGTTTTTGCTCTTTGTTTCAGCTGCCCATTTCTGTACTTCTCCTTGTACAAACTCTAGTTATCATGCAGTCCATCTCTTGCTTGTTACAGAATCTAGATTCTATTAGCCTTGTGCATGTCCTGACATATTTCATCTCCAGTATAGCCCTGGCTAGCTTGCTACAGGTCATAGTATCCTTGTGCTAGTATTCCACCTTATTTGTTGTCTAGTTTCTCCCTGATACCTAGCTCTTGAATGCTTGCTACAGCACTTTAGTCTCTAGTGTTTGCCCTCCTTTATTTGGTTTCCAATTTTGCTTTTGCATTGTTGGTCCCATGTTTGCAGTCAATTGTCTTCTGCGTGTGCCGGCTTTCTTCAAGAAACCTGATATCTGCTGCTCTCATTATACTCTTCTTGGCCATGTAGTGTCTGGTAAGTGTACTGTTTTGTCCTCACTTGTATGTATATGCATTCTTTCTATATTGTTTTGCTCTTGGGTTCATAAAGTTAGTACCAGCCTCATTCATTGTCTTGTGTTACATATGGTTTTACATGTCCTAATTGTGACAGTGTCATATTGCTGTATTCATAGGACTCTACTGTTTTCAGCTGCACCTATAGGGACTTGTCTTGGGTATTTAAATCCAATCCTTGTTTGTGCCCTTCCACTACACCGTCAGTAAATTTGTTGGTGAGTCATTACCATTTTCATTTTGGAAGGGGAGGTACTGCAACCATGTGCTGGAGTAAATCTCCCACCATCTCCAAAGTGAAGAAGGGTCAGATAGGAGGATGGGAATGGCCCCATTGCCTTCAAATGCATGTCTGTGGTTGTTACCAAACCTCCAAGCAAAGACCTCCTTGGAATGCTCTATTCCTATCCTTACATGGGATTTGCACACTTGTGGCAGAGAAATGTTCATTCCCAAAACTATGGTCCATAAAGAACCATGATGTTATTAAAGACAAGGAGAGTAGCATTTTGAATGAACTTTTATTAGAACATTGGAATGTTGGGAGCTCCATTGCAGACAATGGAGTGCTCCCTGCTTCTACGGGCCGGTAAAGGCCCGCAGAGCAACATTCCAATGTTCTACAAAGGCTTCTCGAAGCTCGAGGGGATTTATATCTCCTCGAGCTTCGAGAACCCTTTGTTTAATTTGTTAGAACATTCTGCCCTCTAGTGGCAGAATGTTCTAATAGCCTTATAGCCCTTCGTAGCAGGGCTATACTGGCAATTAAAGTCCCGCTGTCTCGTTAAAGTACCTCGCCTTCGGCTCGGGCCTTTATCGATTCAGCGGGCCTTTAATAGCCGGTATAGCCCGCTACGGCGGGCTATAAGGCTATATTCACTACCTCCAAGCAGCAACACTTCAACGTTCTATATGTAGATCAATGTATGAACACATGAAGAAAAGTTGAACATACAGTCCATAAAAACCCTCTCTACTCCTCTTTCTCCTTGTTTTGGTATTGCTTTCTTCTTTATACACCTCTCCCCATCTTTCAACATTGTCTATTGATTCTCTGTAAAATGAAAACAATCTGTAACTTGAACACTTACTACCACAATTTATAAACTTTTCTAATAGCGTTTGAGTCTATTTATAGATCTTCACCTATGCTAAAATATATTCTTGAAGCACTCCATTCATTTTCCCCTACCCCCATTTTTTCATGTAATGCCTGCCTGTTTGTCTTCAATCCCAATTCTCTGTACAATTTAGCTTTGATAATCAGCCTTTTATGTTAAGACAGGAGGCTAACATTCTGCATGTTCAAAGCCTTTGAAAGCAAATCCAAATATATGCTCAATTTGTTTGCAGTAAAAAATTCTGTTCTGTAAACTTCTGCATTTTACCAATCTGCTGCATTCATTATATATTCATATCCAACCCCTGCACAAAAAACATTTGAGGCAGTTGCCGCTCTCATAGAATGTGCTTAAAAATTATTGATATCCACTCCTGCCTCTTTCATTACTGTATTGACCCATCTTGCAATGCTACAGAGACAGCTCCATATAACATAAGGTACAACATCAACAACTGATCTACACCTGCTCCTTTTATTCTTAGACTCAAACATACCTTGCCATACAGAGGTTTGGGAACTTTTCAAGATCTGCATAACAAATTGATTCTAATATAGGGGCAGAATACAATGTTGATGGGACCAACATCGACATGCCGTTGTTGTCGGTCCCACCGGCGTCTTTAACCACGGATAGACCACCACATTAGGATGCAGTTGATCGGACCGCATTGGCCCAGGGATCTTCTGATGGGTTCACGGAGCCCATCGGGAAGATCACATTCCCAACAATCGAGGTTGAGACTTCTCCACCATGGGGATTATGATACACCTTTTCACCAGCCATTTCACCTGACGCTGGCCCTGGTGCCACCCTAAACATTCCTGCATTCTGTGGCAGGCACCCCATAGAATTGGTTCTTCTCCAAATTTCAAAAACCACTCTCATGTCATTCTAAAGTAAATCAAATAAAGTAATGTTGCTAATTTCCATTAACTCTCTTAAAGGTACCTCCCAACTGACTAATCTTTAAATAAATTGAAGACTAAATTGCATCACAATGACTCTCATAACAAGACTTTAGAGGTGTATTAAACTGAAATTCTCTTAATTACTCTACATATCAAAAGGCTTCTTCCCACTGCAATGCCTTCCAACAGGAAATAATATGTTGCTTTACTTGACCTGTACCAACTAAATTTCTTATTACAAATCTGCCAAGGAATTCGCAACTTCTACCTCATCAGCCTCTGCAGGATCCATATCTCTACCCAAGCACCAAATATTCCAAGCACTTGTGTATCTTATCTTTATTTCTGGAGCTCATGACTCATTAGGTAATTTTAAAGCCTCTCCAGAAAGTTCTGAGAATCTTCCTGAATTTCTGCAATTCTTCAGACTAGAAGGCTGAGTACACCTGACTCCATTAAATGATGTTCCTTCCCGTCTACCCCTGCTAATAGTCCTCTGCAAGACTCAGTCAGAAAAGGAACTTCCACAACCATCTCATAACTGCTGAAAACCATACCCAAGTTGAGCAAAAAGGATGCACTAAGATTATTTGATATCTCTGTCTTTTTACTTATACTAACAGCCTCTGAATCATTGCAAAAGGAAGAAAAGCATAACCCATCATTCCTTTCCAGTCATGACTGAATTCAACAACAGCTAATATCCCTGTTTCCAGGCGACAACAAAATATTTCTTTACCTGAAAAGCCAAACGAGAAGCAAACAAATCTTCTTCCAAAGGACCAAGAGGCTGTTCTATTTTCTGGTTCATGTCCCTTTCCCAACTTGGAATCACTGCTATTTAGTAACTGCTATGAATTCCAATCTGCTATCACATTTTCCTTCCCTGGTAAATATTGTGCTTTCAAATCTATCTTGTATTCTAGAGAAAATGGCCACAAATTCATTGCAATTTCAGGTAGTTTTTTTAAACTGATTCCTCTGAATCTATTTATATATGTGACTGCCGTTATATTGTCCATTGTCAACAAAACTGAACATCTATGTACCTGTTGGTTGAAACTGTGAATTGCAAAAAGACCAACTGTCATCTTTAAGACATTTATGTTTCTTCTTTTCCTCTATATGCTATCTTCCTCCAGTTTCCTGATTCAAATACATTGCACCTTGCTTGTAAACAACTCAGGCATAAAATCTCAATCCGAGCCAAAAACATCTTGACTGTTCCAGCCCTCTAACTTCTTCAACCACCAAGTCAACTCCTTCTTCACTTCCTGCGAAATCTTTACCTTGTCTCCATACCAGTGACCCTTTGAAAGATCTGAATTCTGTGACGATGTAAACCACTTTAATGTAAAGGCATAGTCCCCAGCCCTGTCAGATTGGAATATGGTAGGCATGGGGGACTAAGAATGTTGTCATTTTCTGTCCCCTAGAGTAAGACTGCCGTAAAGGGAGACATTTGTTACTGTGTCTTTATTTTGAACTCTTTCATCTTTATTGTCACAATAGTTATGTGAAACTGGGCTCTTGGTTGACTGGGATGTGATCCCTGGTAAAGCAGCAACCACAATCCTTGTCAAGGGGAGGCACAAGCCAGCCCTAAATTAACCTGTGCTCAACTCTCTGATAGCTTGACAGAGTAGTCAAGCTTAACCTAGAGGCAATGTGTATTTGTGCAACACTTCAAACATTTATAAAGTTAAAAACGCCACACAAAAAGGATTCTGCACCAAGTTAGAACAATAGAGAAAAATGTAATAAATGAAACAAGACCAAAACAACAAACATTTAATCAGTAGAACTGCAGTGGAACGCAGGTCGGCTACAGTCACCAGCTTAGGCCTGCTGAAGTTTACCTTTTCAAAGTCTATACCAAGAGTCCCATTCACATTGGATAGGATGCATAGAGCATGGAGATTATTGTAGCTGGAGTAGTGTGAAGAGTATGCCATGCACTGTGGGCTGGCGTTGCTGGAACTTCACATTGGCAGTCAACTTGGCAGTCAATGCTAAAGTGCGTAGAGCGATCTGAAGGAGCTTTGCACAGAATCGTGGTGTGATGAGGTAGGTCCTATGGCAAAGAGCCCAAAAGCTTGAATTCAGATCTTGTTAGCCACACCAAGGGTCCAGGACCTAAGATGCACAACTTGGGGATCAGGAACTCACTGATGTTGGGTCCCGGGACTGATGCAGGATGTTGGGGGGCTTTTTATGTCCCTAAGGGGCAGATAAGGAGGCCAGCAAACTAGCCCTTGGAGTCACTCTAGGGTCCCAGGTACAAGATGAGATTGCATGTCCTGTTATTCCTCCCCAGGCAAGAAAGGCAGAAGGCAGAAGGTCAGCACAAAGGGGGATCAGTTCCTTCAGAGTAGCAGTCCAGCAGAGTGGTAGCCCTTTCAGCAGTAAAGCAGTTCTTCTTCCTGGCAGAGTATCCATAGGTCCATAAGTGTACCGGAGAGTATGTCTCCGAGGTCCTTTTTTTATACCCTGGTGTCCTGGTTCTAGAACATGAGAGAAGTTTCTAGATAGTGGCTTTGAAGTGCATGGAATTCCCTGCCTCCCCTGCTGACTCCAAGCTGGCTGCAGTAACTATACAGGGTTGTTATGCTTTTTTTTAAGGTTGAGCACAGGCTACTCAATTGTAAGTGAGGCTGAGTTCAGGTCCGCCCCCATCCTGTCAGCAGATGGCCCATCCAGGCACATCTAATCATTAGCTACAACCAGTCATGTGACCAAAGACAGGATACAGACACAAAAGAGTTAAGGGCAGAAAAATACCAACTTTCTAAAAATGCCATTTACAAAATTGTAATGAATGATCTGACCTTACTATTAAAGAGGGCTTATCATTACAATTTCATAGACACCAAACTTGAAATAGCCATCTGCTCCCAATTGGAAATTACAGCTTATTAAATGTAATAAGGATCTCCAATGGTATCCTGTGGTAGAGGTAGGCCTCACAGGACTTAAAAACGCATATAGGAGCTTTACACTACCAAGACATGTAAAACTTAAACGTATGTCCAACCTTTTAATTACACAGCACTCTGCCCTATGGGCTACCTATGGCTGTCTATAAAGGTGACTTATATTTTATTCAAAGGGGGGTTAAGTATTGGCAAGGAGGTTTTAATGGCAAGTCTATATGGCAGTTTAAAACTGCATTAAGGCTGCAGTGGCAGGCCTGGGGGATGTTTAAAGGGCTTCATAACTGGGTGACACAACCAGTGCTGCAGGTCCACTGTAAGCATTTAATTTACAGACCCTGGGTGAATGGAATTCCTCTCTACAAGGGCCTTACAGGTAAATTAAGTATACAAATTGGGTAGAAGCCAATTTTACCATGTTTTACGTAGACAGCACAAGCACTTTAGCATTGATTAAATTAGTAAAGTACACAGAGTCTAAAGGCTAAACAAAGAGAATTCAGCAAAAAGTAGAGGAAAAAAACAAAATGTTTGGGGCATCCCTGCAGAGAGGGCCAGGTTCAACAAAATTGATCTTTAGGTCTCTAGTCTCCACATGCTAAAAAGTGCTTTATAAAAAGGAAGGTAAACATTGTTAAAACCGGACTGCATGGTCTGCAGATGAATAAAACATTTAGCTCATGTATTCTAGCTTAAGTGGTGCATAACAGCTTGCTGTGCATATAAACTATTTTTCTGCAACCACACATTAGATGAAGGACATTAAATAATACAGACATTCTGATCATATAATGTGCACAATAGAAGACTTGATACTGGCAATTTATTCTTTTATTCACACACTACTTTCAGCTGGAAAATATTCTACTATGCTTTCATCTAGTGATATTTAACTGTGTTTAACACCAACAGCACTATGGCTCTCCCTATCATACATATAAAAGAACACAGTCTAAAGTGGTTCAGTCCGGCTCAAAACTAGCTAAGCAGGGAGTCAGAAGATACGAAAAATTGAACAAGGAAGCATATTCTAATCCTCCTCTGACCTCAGGCAGAACACAGATAGGTAGCAGCCAAGTATGCTTGCATGTGTCTTGGGCTGCAGGACCCTACAGTTACTGTTGTTGCTGTTGCAGCCAATGTGGGTAGGGTCAATGTTGTGATGGAAGACTCTGGTCCTTGGGGTCCTCAAGCACGTTTTTCACTCTCTTACTGGATTGGCAAAACAGTCACACCCTGCGGAAGGCTGAAGTGGTTTTTAAAGCTATGGTCTTAGTGGTGGGAGGGTCTAAGGACATAAAGTGGGACTTTGATCCTCTGTGTCACTCAGCATGTGTTAATTTCTTTCTGCTTGCTCTGGCATCTGGGCATTCTGTGGTCTCAGGTAATTCAGTCCTACTATAAAGGATCAGAGCTGATGGTGCATTGGTGGTGCTGGTGGAGGGCTTAAGGTCTTCATGGGGTAACCAACAAGTCTTTATTTCGTTCTGATGCTCCTGGATTCTGGCAAGCCTGTTACATAATACGGAAGTTAAAGGCTTTCATTACTAGTATCCTAGTGAGATTGGTGGTGAGCAGGACTTGGGACATTATAGAAAACTGTGATCTTAGGAGTCCTCCATTATGCCTTCCTCTTCTCCAGTCTTTGGCACGGCTACACCAGTCTTTGGCAAGGCTGCCCCATGCTGCAGGAAACCTTAGTAGCTTTTGCTAGTTTCACAAAAGTGGTAGACATGGCTAAGGCAGCCATGGTAGTCTTGAATGATTAAATTCCCAGGCAAGTCATCCTATCCTCCAGCCCGGATCCTCGAGCAAGGATATCCTACTTATCCTGTCATTATGTGATAAAAAAACAGGATTCCATTATGATTTAAATGAATATGAATCTCTTCTCCCAGCAGGCAATGTAAAGGAAGAGATGGTCAGTTTTTATTCAAACATTTTGAATGTTATGAAATCGTATCTGCCATATGATCCCAGTACACAAAATTCCCAAATGAGTCTCCTCTGCAAGTGTACCATAATTCCTGTTTTTATAGAACACAAGGCCTATATCTGTTTTCTTAAATGATATGATCGACATCACTCAATTACCAATAACAACTTCTATCTACAGCTGTTATTTAGATACATAATATATAGTGCTATATAAGTATTGTTGCAGGAATAGACTGATGTCCAAAATATCGTTGACATAAATATTGAAGTTAAGAATATTGTGTTAGGTGTTGTTTTTAATAATGTTGTAAAATATATTGTTAATAAAAAATATTGCTGCATATGATATCATTTTGAAGGTTGATTTTGAATGGTATGAGCATAATATTTATAGTTTGTTTTACGTAATTTCTATTTATGGTAAAAAGTAATTTTTATGTCATTTTCTGTTGTTGCAATGTTTTTATACATTTAGGGCCTGATTCTGATGCGGTTAGGAAAGCATTCCCACCCAGGGCATGATTCTGATACGGTTAGGAAGGCCTCCTAACAGCATTTTCTCCTTCCAAATCGGATAGTGAACATGTCTTACCGACCGAGGGCCCACTTATGATGCGGTTAGGAACATATGCTCCCATTGAAGTCAATGGGAGTCCAACCAAATCGTATTGGGAAGCATGAGGATGCATCGTACTCCGTCGGTCGGACTCTCCCGATCCGAGTGGGTTGGAAACCATTTCCAAACTGATTCGATCGGGGAGCTTTCCAACCCGCATCAGACTCAGCCCCTAAGTAGTTAAATATAAATTTTTTAGAGGCGTGATGTTGGGTTTAAAGATCAAAAGGGTGGGGAGATTTTCAAATTTATGTTTGTTTTTTCATAAAATGTTTGTTATCACTTATATAAGTTTTTAAAAAATATGTAAAAGATGTAAAAACTATTTTTCATATTGTATTGGATTGCGTATAATTTTAAAATTGGAATGAGAATTATAAAAAAAAGTCATCCTATCCTCTAGCCCGGAGCCTCGAGCAAGGATATCCTTCTTATCCTGTCATTATGTGATAAAAAAACAGGATTCCCTTATGATTTAAATGAATATGAATCTCTTCTCCCAGCAGGCAACGTAAAGGAAGAGATGGTCAGTTTTTATTAAAACATTTTGAATGTTATGAAATCGTATCTGCCATATGATCCCAGTACACAAAATTCCCAAATGAGTCTCCTCTGCAAGTGTACCATAATTCCTGTTTTTATAGAACACAAGGCCTATATCTGTTTTCTTAAATGATATGATCGACATCACTCAATTTCCAATAACAACTTCTATCTACAGCTGTTATTTAGATACATAATATATAGTGCTATATAAGTATTGTTGCAGGAATAGACTGACGTCCAAAATATCGTTGACATAAATATTGAAGTTAAGAATATTGTTTTAGGTGTTGTTTTTAATAATGTTGTAAAATATATTGTTAATAAAAAATATTGCTGCATATGATATCATTTTGAAGGTTGATTTTGTATGGTATGAGCATAATATTTATAGTTTGTTTTACGTAATTTCTATTTATGGTAAAAAGTAATTTTTATGTCATTTTCTGTTGTTGCAATGTTTTTATACATTTAGGGCCTGATTCTGATGCGGTTAGGAAAGCATTCCCACCCAGGGCATGATTCTGATACGGTTAGGAAGGCCTCCTAACAGCATTTGCTCCTTCCAAATCGGATCCTGAACATGTCTTACCGACCAAGGGCCCACTTATGATGCGGTTAGGAACATATGCTCCCATTGAAGTCAATGGGAGTCCAACCAAATCGTATTGGGAAGCATGAGGATGCATCGTACTCCGTCGGTCGGACTCTCCCGATCCGAGTGGGTTGGAAACCATTTCCAAACTGATTCGATCGGGGAGCTTTCCAACCCGCATCAGACTCAGCCCCTAAGTAGTTAAATATACATTTTTAGGAGGCGTGATGTTGGGTTTAAAGATCAAAAGGGTGGGGAGATTTTCAAATTTATGTTTGTTTTTTCATAAAATGTTTGTTATCACTTATATAAGTTTTTAAAAAAAATGTAAAAGATGTAAAAACTATTTTTCATATTGTATTGTATTGCGTATAATTTTAAAATTGGAATGAGAATTATAAAAAAAAATCTAAGGTTAAAATTGTTAATTTTTTTAATTCATACATTGAAAATGTATATTGATATATTTATGTTTTGTTACACTAAACACATTTGTATTTCATTAATAGAAACGTAATTTAATTTGTAATTCTTAGAATTTTATTATAGCTATTCTCTCATTTTGGATTTTTACATAGTTTCTTTTTTGTGTTTGATTTATGATTTGTTTCAGAAAATAAATACAAAAATGTTATTAATGTGTTTTTATGTGTGATAATTGTTGCTGTTATTTAAATTAATTATTAAAGTAAAAACAATTGCAGTTGCATTTTGTATACTACTTTTTTATTTACAATAGTATGACATTTCTGATGTTATGGTAGAATTTGTATTAATTTAACTATCTTTTTTAATTCATGTATACAATTTGAGTTTTTACTTTTTAAAAAACGAACTATTGCATTGCAATTAAATTGTAAATATTGGATAACATGCTATATTTTTCTGAATTATTAAACAACAATTCATTTAAGAAAATTATTTCCAATGTTAAAATGTGTAAGATATAAAAAAAAGGTTAAGCATTATTTCAGGGTATTGTTTTTAATTGTTATTTATTTATTTATTTATTTAAAGTTTTATATAGCGCTGGCTAGACCCGGAGGTATGTAGTACTGAAAATTCTGGACCCGTGTCATAAACCTCGTCGTATCATGACGATTTTTGTATTAGCAGACCGAGAATGACAAGTATACTATATACAAGCATTTTCGGCGTATTCGAGTGACGAGATCACCCTTGAATGAATCAGGGATTCCGTTCTGAACCCTCGGGTTCCATTTTGTGTATAGCAGCCATTTTGTGGTTGCCCTCACATAGGCCGATGACTAAGGCCGAATAAGTCTTTTCGAGACACGTACACCTTTAGCTGACTTCTAAGTGACCTGGGCAAGCTGACTCCACTGCCCGAAGCCAAACCTGTTCGGCCAGTTCCTTTGCCAGTGCCCGACCGAGATTAGGATCAAGGTGCCGCATGCCATAAACCTTTCATCGCACACAGCTATGCCTAATCTTACACACACCTGTCTCTGTTTATTTCTTTATGGCCTGCTTTACGAGGAGGAGGTGCCCGATTTTATTAGGGGTCCGTTCGATATCTGATGAAAGTATTGGGCCTTGCCGGGAAACTGATTGTGGGCTGGGCGAACTGAAAATGGGCTTGTCATCATGATTCTGCTTTTTCTTTGTTGTGAAAATATGTGAATGGTCAACTGTAAAATAAGGAATGTTTGCCTAAAGCATAATATTTTGTATAAAAAGGGATGGCTGGCTTTGTAAGTTGAGTAGTCTCCTGAGAACATACACCGTGTTGTACTTCTAGGATACCTGTTACTGGCTGTAGCCAATAAATTCGATTTTTGACTTCACCAAGAAGACTCTGTGTTTCTGTAGTCTGGGACAGGAAGGACTCGAAGTCTTAGGGTGTGTTCCCTGGCACCGATGGGTTCTTAAAAACCCAGTACTTCAGTTGGCGCCCAACGTGGGGCAATTTCAGCAGTACCGGTCCAAGCCAGAGGTTCGTGAGGAGCTTTGTGTGAAATTCTGGAGGAAGGCCAACCACTTCAGTGACCCCTGTATGTCGTCGTGGTCCGAAAGTCTTTGCTACGAGGTTCCCCGCTTCCCGACGGCTACGAAGGACTGCTGCCCTGACTATCACCCTGTCTTGGACCCTTTGATGATTTGTAGAGCGAAACGATAGACGAGTCTTCTGGTGACGTCATCGATACCTCAGTTAAGTATGAGTGGAGTGTCTCCCAGTCCTTAGTTTGGTTCTTAGTTTGGGTATCCACTTGGGATCTTTGATTTGGAACTTGCAAGTACCAAAGCCGAGGGACTTGTGTATTCACGAGACTATCGTAATTCGATAATCCTTTGAAGTTTGAAGCTAGACTAGAGAGCGAAAATGCCTGGTCTTAGCAGACTTGGAAATTTGTTTTGTCTTGGTTGTAATAGGGATTCCCGATTGGAGGACTCGTGTCCGGTTCCTCCGATTGCAACTCCAACCTATGAGCTCTATGTGAAGCATGGCGTGGGCCCCATCACATATAATGAAGTATGGATCCGATACACCAGGAAGGATGGTGTTTTAAAGTGGCCCCAATATGGTAGTTTTGACACAGAGATATTAGATAATCTAGAGGTTAGACTTTTTAAAAAGAAAGCCCGGCCGGCGATGTTTGACTCTTTCCGCCTATGGCGAAAGGAAGCCAAACAGAAAGAAATTAAATTAGCAAAGAAAAATAAAAGAGAAAAGGTTATCTCGATAATGCAAGCTGCTATGCAGTATAAAGATAACGAAGAAGAGCAAGCGAATGAGCAGTTGCACAGGCAACGTAAAATGGCAATCGACAAATGCTATCCAGTTTTGCCGCCCCTTCAGCAGGATGCAGCAAAAGAACTTGAGAAAGACCCTCTAATGTCACATTTATTGAATTCGCCACCCCCCTATGCGCAGAGTGCTACTGCACCTCCGCAACCTTTAGTTGTGCAACCTCCGGTTGTTGTGCCTCAGGTTCTTCCACAGCCGCCAGCTCCTCTTCAGTTGGCTCCTACTGCTACGGCGCAGCCTCCTCAGGGGCCGCCGACTTTGCTACCTGCTCCCCCTGTACTTCCAACGACTTTGCCTACTGTATCAACTACCTCTTCTGACGTTCCTCCTGTTACTGCGTCTGCATCTGCATCTGCCTTGCCTCATTCTGCTTTTCCTCCTGTTCTTTCGTCGACTTCTCCTTCTGTTCGGCAGAGAATGACTGATACAGGTGCTAGTCTTCTGTATCCTCTTTTTGGGGCAACAAGTATGACCCCTGTTTCAACACACAAACAGCTGCGTAGTCAAATGCCCGACTCTAGAGAGCGGGAAACATTGAATTATTTGGCACACAAATGGGTTACAGACCCCACGAGATATGAGCTAGATTCTGTTATGGATGTCTTCCATCAGTGGGAAGCACCAAAGCAAGATACGTTTTCGAGAAAATGTGTGTTTTTCTTTGTGAGGAATTGGAGGAAAATGATTTAGAATGCAATCCACCTGAGCTGTGTCGTGTGCGGTACGAGTTTGCAAAAGGCACAATTGTGGGTTCCGATGTTGAAAAAGCAGTTGCGACATTGTTGTCGTTTAGGAGTGAGGGTGTTTCTCGGTCATTGTTTGAGCATGATTCCTCTGTTAAGAGGAAGGCGAGACAATACCCCATGAGAGAGGTTCCTCCGGTATGGAAGGAAGCAGTTCAGGCTGATGCCGCTCACAATATTGATGCCATGCCTGCACACTTTCAGCATGTTTTTGTACATGTTCCTTGGAAGCAAGCTGAAGTTTTGGGCCTTAAGCAGACCTTGCCTGACCCCCGTAAAAATCCTGCAGGGTATTATAAGGAACTATCTCAGACTGCAGACTCATGTGTTATGAATCTAGCTGACATAGACATGTTATTTGGAAATGTGGTTCCACAGCCTTTATGGGGTTTGATTTGTCACACGGATCATGCGCAAGAGTTAGGTGATACCTGGGTTAATCTTGCTGCTGCAGATGCGCGACAAGTTGGTGGTGCTAAACCTGAGCCTTTAGTTGCAGAACTTCCTGGCAAGATCGTTACTTATATGAAGACTTTGATGCCTGCGATGCGTGTAAATTGGGATAAATTGTCTGCATGTAAGCAAAAGAAAGAGGAAACCGTGTCCGATTTCTTCACCAGGTTTGAAGAGACGTTTATCGACCACAGTGGTCAAGACATGAGTACAGAAGGTGGTTAACGGTTGTTCGTTGACAAGTTCGTACATAGTTTGCTTCCTGAGTTGTGTAAGAAATTGAAAGATTCAGAGAGTTCTTGGGCCGTTTCCTCTTCAGCACAAATATTAGCTAGGGCACAGTATTATGAAAATAGAGATAAGGATGAGAAGGATAGAGCAGACAAGAAAACTAAAGAGTTGAAGACGAAGGTTCTTTTACAACAGGCGTATCCGCCTCGTAGTAACCAGCGTGATTATCAGCAACCCCAGCAGTTTCAGAGAAACTCACAAAGGGTTGAGTTTTCTCAACAACGTTTTCCTGTAGGCCCTAATCAGTGTGCATATTGCAAAGAAGAGGGTCATTTTAAAAGTAGCTGCCCTGCTTTGTTACAGCGTATGAATGGTGTTTCTAGCGCAAGAGGTCGAGGTGTTTCACAAACTCTTAGAGATAGAGGGCGTGGAGGATTCTCCCAGAACGCACGTCCATTTCCTCCTCAGAATTTAATGAATAGTTTTGATCAGCAGAATAACGCGTATGGTAGGACGCCTCAATACTATGCTGATGACTACTATGCAGAAGATGAGAATATGGGAGGTAATGATTGCTAGGACAGCCTTAGACAAAGAGAGGGAGTTGTTTCAGTTCCAGTAGATCAGAGTGGACCATATGTTGAGGTGATTACATCAGGTGTGTCAGAGCCTTTTCTGTTGGATACTGGTGCTACAAAGAGTTCTATTATGCACTCTAAACTCCCTGGCGCACCTTTGTCTGGTGAAATGAATGTTTCAGTAGGTTTTTCTTGCGCCCCGGTTAGGAACCCGATTTCTAGTCCTATGTCCCTTTCTGTTGGACCTTGTGAATTCGAAGCACCCCTTATTCTGACGATGGGTTGTGGTGAAAACTTGTTAGGATTGGAGCTGTTGAAAAGATTGTATGCAACCTTGTATTGTTCTCCTTCAGGAGTACAACTTACACTAGGTAATAAAGTGGTCTCCCAAATGTATTTGTCGAAGGATAAACTTCCGACAGAATTGTCGCTTCTTCCTGATATTCTTTGGGCTACTGGTCCTAATGATGTGGGTCTTTTGGAAATTCCGCCATATGTTGTGACATTGAAAGCCAATGTTAAAATGCCACGCATTCCCCAATACAAGATCTCTAGTGAAGGTGAGAAAGCGTTACTAGCGATCATTTATGATTTGATTGAAAAAGATGTAATTGAAGAGACAAGAGGCAACGTTTGCAATAGTCCTGTTCTGCCTGTTTTGAAACGTACTGACCCTTCTCAGCCACCCGTCTACAGATTTGTAATCGATCTTAGAGATGTGAATAAAATCGTTGTGCCACAATTTCCAGTTGTTTCTGACATCACTGCCCTATTGACTATGATTCCAGCTTCCGCGACTTGGTTCTCGGTGATCGACTTGAAGAATGCTTTCTTCAGCATCCCGATTGCCGAGGAGAGTAGGGATATTTTCGGCTTCAGTTTAGGAGGCCGAAGCTTCCGGTTCAAACGCGCTCCACAGGGCTACTGTGAAAGTCCATCGATATATAGTCAGGCTTTAAAAACACAACTTGTTACGATTGTTTTACCTGATGGCGCTACCCTTGTTCAGTACGTTGACGATTTGCTAGTCGCTGCAGATACTGAGGAAATTTGTAAAGAAGCAACATTGTCGTTGTTGCGCCATTTGTCTGATTTGCATCACAAGGTGTCCCTTTCGAAACTACAATATTGTCGACAAGAAGTGACCTACTTAGGTCATCTCTTATCGAAGGAGGGAAGGAAACTGACCCCAGAAAGAATTCAGGCAATTGCAAAATTGAGTGTGCCAAAGACACAGTGAGAAGTGCGTGCTTTCTTGGGTATCACGTCATATTGCAGACAATGGATACCAAATTTTTCCTTGCTGGCCAAACCTTTGGTGGCATTGACCTGTAAAGATACGCCAAATCCCCTTCCATGGTCTGAAGATTGTCAGAAAAGTTTCTCCGAATTGCGTGATGCATTGTGTTCGGCTCCTGTGTTGGGTACCCCCGACTACAGCAAACCCTTTACACTGTATGTCCATGGGAAAGAAGGTTGTGCATTGTCAGTGTTGACACAGTCTTTTGGGGACAAGCAACGTCCATGCGCGTATTTTTCGTCGACTTTGGATCCGGTAGCTAGAGTGTTGCCGAGTTGCTTGAGAGCCACAGCGGCAGCAGCAGTTTCTATTAGGCAGTCTGCTGGTTTAGTGATGAATAATACGTTGATTGTAATGGTTCCACATGCAGTGGACACTTTGTTAAACAGGACCAAGACACAGCACTTAACTAGTGCTCGATTGTCAGGTTACGAGTTGACACTTTTAGCGAGTCATGTACACATAAAGAGATGCAACACGTTGAATCCAGCTACGTTGTTGCCGATTGTAGCAGAGACAGATATTTCTGAACAGCATGATTGTTTTCTTAAGACAGAAGAAGAAATGAAAGGGAGAGTAGATCTCAGAGACACTCCTCTTGTGGAGTGTGATGGTACCTTATGGGTGGATGGTTTATGCTTCAAGCTTCTGAATGGTGACACGACTGCAGCATATGCCGTTACGACTTTGCATACGATTGTTGAGGCTGCACGTACCCCACATAATTCAGCTCAAGCAGCAGAGTTGATTGCACTTACAAGAGCATGTGTGTTATCAAAAGGAATGAAAGTGACCATATATACTGACAGCCAGTATGCATTTGGTGTGGCTCATAGTTTTGGACGATTGTGGAAAGAACGTGGGTTTTTGACCTCGCATGGAGCCAAGATTCAGCATGGTCAGTTGGTGAATGAGTTTCTTGAGTCACTTACTTTGCCGTTGCAAGTTGCGATTGTGAAATGCAGTGCACATAAGAAGGTTACTGATGATGTTGGTCGTGGTAATGCATTTGCTGATGAAGTCGCGAAAGAAACAGCAAGGGATGTGATGAGTCGAATGTATGTTGCAGGCCCTGCAAGATGGGTTGGTGACATTGGAATGTGTGAAGATACGATAGAGAGTGTGAAGTCTATTCAAGCTGAAGCTACAGAGAAAGAGTTGAGAGTGTGGAGAGAGAGTACGGGTAAATTGGATGCAAATGGTTGTTGGGTTGAATTGTCAGACCATCAGCGATGGTTGTTACCCGATGCATATGTGCTTGCAGTGGTTACAATGGCCCATGGAATGGCTCACATCAGTGTGAAAGGGATCTGTAAGTTGTTGGCTCCGGTATGGCAAAATGCTAGAATTCCTAAGTGTGCAGAGAATGTGGTCAAGAATTGCATGGTGTGTCTGAAATACAATCCTGGTAGGGGAACCCCAACTGCAGCTGGTCATTTTGCGCCTCCAACGTACCCGTTCGAGGTTTTGCAGCTAGATTTCATCCACATGGAAAGGTGCAACAATTTGAAATATGTACTCGTTGTTGTTTGTGCCTTTTCGAGATGGGTAGAAGCATATCCCCTGAAAGACAACACTGCCATGTCCACAGCTAAAGCCCTTGTCAAAGAATTCTTCCCCAGATTTGGGTTGCCGAGAATGGTCTGGAGTGATAATGGGAGTGAATTTGTGGGTCGAGTGATGAAGAAAGTATGTGAAGGGCTAGGCATCCAGCAAAAATTCCACGCTGCAAATCACCCCCAATCAGCTAGACTAGTAGAGTGCTACAATGGCACGTTAAAACTGAAACTGGCGAGCTCTGGTCTTAAATGGCCCGATGCCTTGCCATTAGCACTTCTATCGACAAGAATGACTGTGCATTCACGAGTGGGACTTAGTCCTTACGAAATAGTGTTCGGCCGCCCGGCCAACATATGGGGAGTGCCTAGACTGACAAAATTCAGTGAAATTGAACACCCTGTGTTACTTGATTATTTGTATGATTTGACGGCTAAATTGCGTGTTTTACACCAACAGGTTCACGATACTCTGCGTCAGGTCTCTGAAACTCCAGGACACCCTATTGATCCTGGTTCGTGGGTCTTGGTGAAAAACTTCCAGCGGACAAAGAATGATCAGCCCCGCTGGACCGGCCCTCACCTAGTCCTTTTGTCACGAGATCCGCCGTGAGAGTGGAAGGCAAACGGAACTGGATCCACGGCGTACACTGTAAGAGGGCCCCTTTGCCTCTGCCGTACTACCAGTGGGTCCAGGAGGGTATTGCTGACTCTGAGACTGAGACTGTGCCTCGTTTTCTGCCTTTCAGCGATGCACGTGTAAAAGGAACAAATTCTGAACGTGAAAGTGACAATCTTTTGCAGGAAGCTGTGCCACCGTCAATTCAATTGGACACTACTGAGCCTGAACTCTTGTTCCGAGACCAGACATTACCTGGAAAAAGCCGTTATAATCTGAGGCCGAGAACTATGGACAAATAAAAAAAAACTTTTTCTTTGCTATTTTTGAAAACGCAGCTCTCTCATCTGAGAAACTTTTTTATTTTTGTTTTTCGAACCACCATCCGGGTTCAGCTGTAGGGTCGCGGGCGACAAGTCTTTGGAGTGCAAGCCGAAGACACAAGGTCGACGGTTCTGGTTGGTTCTTGGGTGTTTCCCTTGGACTGACAGGCACATTCCTTAGCACGGAACACCCTACCTCCGCGAGCAGCAAGGTTAGAGGATGGAGTTTTTCGAGATGGAGAGACGTGCCAAAGAGATGAACTTTAAAACCAAAATGTGTATAATGATGACCAGAAAAAGCTTTTTGATATTTTGCATTTTTATGCTGCTTAGTGTAATGATGTTTTTAATAGGATATGTTTTATTTTATTTTCGAGTGACATTTGCACCAACTGTACAGCCCATGCCTCCTTCTACTGTTTCCTCACATTCTTTTCACCCTTTACCTGAACATGAGTCTGTTAGGAGATTAGAGTTTATCAATAACTCTTTCGTTCAGCTTTTACACCAACACCAATTAGTAGTGAACACGACTAACTGTTGGGTGTGTGGTCTTATGCCTCATACTACTGATAAAGGTATCCCTTATCTGGTCCTGCCTTTCAGCCATAATGGTTCTGTGTGGGCATACAGAACGATGTTCATCTATGCTCAGGAAGTCCACCCCCTACGTTCTGAAAAAGATAATCCAAAGAATAATGCTCTAGTTACGGGTATAGTAGATATGATTAGAGAAGCTATTTCCTATGAGACTATCCCGAGAGATGAGACACTAGCGTATATTGGATGGAACGTGACCGGATATGGAATTACTCTGAGTGAAAACCAGCGAGCAAAGAGATCTTCCCCGATTTGGATTGTACCCCATCAGGGTCACCTATGTCTGCAAGGTAATGGCAAGAATCCCGGAGCTCAGTTAGGGAGGAATATTTGCACTGAGACATATGTTTTTGCGTCTCAGACTTCCCCTTCGTTCCTAGCAGCTAAGGGTACCTATTTCATCTGTCACGATAGAGCCTACACATGGTTGCCCCCTGACTTCTCGGGCACATGTTTTGTTTCGTTCCTGTTGCCTCCCACCTACACCGCTGTGGCAGATTACCACAAGACAAGGATAGTTAGAGGTGTCTTCAGTAAAGAAGACACTGCAGGACAAGAATTGGGAGACTTTTTGAAGGGTTTTCTGCCGTTTTGGGGACCCATGGTTAACAGCAGGAACATAAGGCAATTGACAAGGGTGGTCGAGTCCACCATAGTTGAAACTGCCAGTGTCCTTAGTAACTTGACTGCTGAGCTCCAGTCCGATCGCCTTATGACCCTTCAGAACAGGGTCGCGTTAGACGTCATACTTGCAGAGCGAGGTGGGGTGTGTAAAGTGATCCAATGGAGTTTCTGTGTTTTCATTCCAGGTAACGCTCCAACAGTATACCAGGCCATTTCCAAACTACATAAAATCTCTGAATCAATTCATGTGGATAACGGAGATTGGTCGGTGATGGGGTGGTTCTGGGAACTGTTATCGGCCTGGGGATGGAAGATTCTGATGGTCATTGGGATGATCTTAGCCATTCTTTTCCTGTTCTGTCTGTGCGTACAGTGTGCTCCTGCTTTATGTGGCCTCTGTGCTGCATTATGTGTAAGGAAACCTGTATCGAGGGACGAGCTAAGTAATAGGATGATGCTACAGCAACATCTCAATGATTTTAGGAATATAGACCTGGACTCAGATTAGCGTGGGTGTAGGTTGATTGCCTATGTAAGGGCAAAAGGAGGGACTGTAGTACTGAAAATTCTGGACCCGTGTCATAAACCTCGTCGTATCATGACGATTTTTGTATTAGCAGACCGAGATGTGGGCAATGACGAGTATACTATATACAAGCATTTTCGGCGTATTCGAGTGACGAGATCACCCTTGAATCAGGGATTCCGTTCTGAACCCTCGGGTTCCATTTTGTGTATAGCAGCCATTTTGTGGTTGTCCTCACATAGGCCGATGACTAAGGCAGAATAAGTCTTTTCGATACACGTACACCTTTAGCTGACTTCTAAGTGACCTGGGCAAGCTGACTCCACTGCCCGAAGCCAAACCTGTTCGGCCAGTTCCTTTCCCAGTGGCTGACCGAGATTAGGATCAAGGTGCCGCATGCCATAAACCTTCCATCGCACACAGCTATGCCTAATCTTCCACACACCTGTCTCTGTTTCTTTCTTTATGGCCTGCTTTACGAGGAGGAGGTGCCCGATTTTATTAGGTGTCCGTTCGATATCTGATGAAAGTATTGGGCCTTGCCGGGAAATTGATTGTGGGCTGGGCGAACTGAAAAATGGGCTTGTCATCATGATTCTGCTTTCTCTTTATTGTGAAAATATGTGAATGGTTAACTGTAAAATAAGGAATGTTTGCCTAAAGCATAATATTTTGTATAAAAGGGATGGCTGGCTTTGTAAGTTGAGCAGTCTCCTGAGAACATACACTGTGTCGTACTTCTAGGTTACCTGTTACTGGCTGCAGCCAATAAATTCGATCTTTGACTTCACCAAGAAGACGAAAGGAAGTGTAACTATGCGGTTCAACAATAAACCAGAAAAGATCAAGAAGTAAACATTATATCAAACAATCAGCAATACAATTAGGGGAGGAGAGAAAGGAGAGAGAAAGTAGTGGGGGTAGAGGAGGAGGGAAAGTGAGGATAAGGGAAGAGACAACCGTAGAGACGAGAGAAAGTCTGTCTAAAGACCGACTGGGTAGGTGACGACCAAGGAGGGAATCCACGGCCCATCTCCTCTATAGCTAAACCAGGTAGCTCCATCGGGCATCAGACAAAATAGTTTGGTCTCAATACATTGAGAGAGGAGGGAAGGAGAGACATAAATAGAGGGAGGATGCGGGAGGAAACGACAGGAGAGACGAAAGGAAGTGCAACAATGTGGTTCGACAATATTCCAGGAAAATAACAACAAGTAAACATTAAATAGAACAGTCAGCATTACATTAGGGGAGGAGAGAAAGGAGAGATAAAGTAGTGGGGGGTAGGGGAGGAGAGAGAGTGTGAGGAGACAACTGTAGAAACAAAAGGAAGTCTTTCAAAAAACCAACTGGGTAGGTGACGACCAAGGAGGGAATCCACGGCCCATCTCCCCTATAGCTAAAACCAGGTAGCTCCATCGGGCATCATACAAAATAGTTCAGTCTCAAGTGGCGAGGGAAGAGGTTTGCAGAAAAACAGGGTGGGGACAAAGGACAGGCACAAGCGAGGGCAGAGGACAGAAGCTGGAAAAAGTAGGAGCGGAGGGGGGGAGGGTTGGGGGATGTAGGAGCACATATTGTCAGCAGCCGCAGTTTCACTTCTTTTATATAGCGCTGGCTAGACCCGGAGGTATCAGAGCGCTTTACATGAGAATCAACAATGTAACAGAAGAAGTTCTACAATTACACAAAACATTCGAAACATAAGCAATACAATTAGGAGAGGAGAGAAGAGAAGAGAGAGGAGAGAGAAAAGTAGTGGAGGGGGTAGGGGAGGTGAGAAAGGGAGGATAAGGAAAGAGACAATAAGGAGAGACGAAAAGAAGTCTCTCAAAAGACCGACTGTGTAGGTGACGACCAAGGAGGGAATCCACGGCCCATCTCCCCTATAGCTAAACCAAGTAGCTCCATCGGGCATCAGACAAAATAGTTCAGTCTCAAATAAATTGAGAGAGGAGAGAAGGAGAGATATAGATAGAGGGCGGATGCGGGAGGAGCCGACAGGCGAGAAGAAAGGAGGTGCAACAATGTGGTTCAACAATTTACCAGAAAAAGATCAACAAGTAAACATAATATCAAACAATCAGCAATACATTAGGAGAAGAGAGAAAGGAGACAGAAAGTAGTGGGGGGTAGGAGAGATGAGAAAGAGAGGATAAGGGAAGACACAACCATAGAGACGAAAGGAAGTCTGTCCAAGGACCGACTGGGTAGGTGACGGCCAAGGAGGGAATCCACGGCCCGTCTCCCCTATAGCTAAACCAAGTAGCTCCATCGGGCATCAGACAAAATAGTTTGGTCTCCAGTGGCGGGGGAAGAGGTTTGCAGAAAAACAGGGTGGGGACAAAGGGCAAGGGCAGGTGAGGGTAGAGGACAGAAGCTGGAAAGGGTAGGAGCGGAGAGGGGGGAGGGTAGGAGGAAGGGAGAGGGGGAAGATAAGTTCAGTAGAGACGCAGAAGCGTTTGCCCGAAGTCCGGCTGGGTAGGTGATAGTCAAAATAGGGAGCCAAAAGTCAATCTCCCCTATAGCTCGCGGGGTAGCTCCGCCGGACATCATACAGAAGTAGCTAGGTCTCAGCTTTCCAGGGAAGGGGAGAAAAGAAAACATCATAGAGGGTCCCGCTCCTCTGCTCGTGGGACGGGTGTTGGCTCAGCGATGCACGCAGGAGTTCTTTGTAGGGGAGAGTATGGAGACAGCAGGTTGTCAATTGTCTCAAGCGGTGGGCCCTTCAACTATTAAAATCTTCTGAAGTTTAGTCAATCTTATGGTAAGAGGGTGGCTGAAATGGGAATCTAGGTGATAACTTGCTCCTGTAGTTATTTAGATGATTAGTTATGGAGTGTACATGAACATATATGTGGGTGAATTGAAAGACAATGCCCCATCTAAGATGGCTGCCATGAAGCTCCAGTCTGTGGAGTAGTCCTATACCTCTTTCGCTGTCCCATGCTTCTCTGTAGCGTAGTCCTCTGTCTCTTTCTATTCACAAATTGCAGATATGAGGGGGTAGTCCTATCTCTATTTTGAGGGAACGGACATTTTGAGGAAAACCCCAGAAGAGGCTTAATGCGAAATCCTAAAATGGTGATATTGTACTAACCACCAGCTGACCCGAAAATGACAATTATGCATAAGAAGAAACATTTTTAAAAAAAATCTTTTTATTGAATTCAAATAACAGAAAACACAGAAAAGAAAACAGAAAACAAGGCAGTACATTACAAACGTGTCATTTCGGCGCGGGGGGGTACATTTTCAAATCAGATGTCAGAATTATGTGATGAGATTGGGGAGGGGGGAAGAGACCAGGAAAAAGCAAGATATCTAGATTCCCGTGGAGGAAACATCAGGCTGGGAGGATGACGAGTCAGTGTCCAATTCTGAATGGGGGGGAATACATATATCACCACGGTATGCGTTCCATTGATTCCAGATTTTCCCCCATTTGCGGGGCGTGCCGGCGGAAAAACATACACTCTCTTTTCCCTAAACATGCACTAGTCCATGTTTTGTTGCCACACCAGAACTGTCGGTGGCCTCTGGGCACCCCATAACTGAGCAATGTCTCTCTTGGCAATCATATTACCCAAGGTTACCCACCGAAGCTGCGCCAGGTCATAATCATTCGGCTCCCAGACATTCAACAGACACCGTCTTGCCTCAGGCATCGATTGCACACCCGTGACCTCACTCATAACTTCATGCATGCGAGTCCAATAGCGCATCACAGCAGGACATTCCCAAAGGATATGGAGAAACGTGCCTACCAAACCACAGCCACGCCTGCACAGTCCATCCACAGAGAATCCCATGCGCACCAGACGGGGACCAGTCACGTATACCCTATGAAGAATTTTGAGCTGGACAAACCGGAGGCGTGCCGGGATAGCCACTTCCTTCGGGGAAGAGATCGCAGCCTGCCATTCCTCGTCGTCGAGTTCCAGACCATCACTAGTCCATACCTCTCGAAGGCTACTCAGTAGGTCGGTTCTGGCATTGATCAACTTTTTGTAAATGAGCGAGATCGTACTATCTGGGTCATGCCCATCTAGTATCTGATCTTCAAGCGGGGACGCTTCCGGAATATCTGAGCCCAGGGGAAAGACAGACAAAACCGCATGTCGGATTTGCGCATATCGAAAGGATTCTCTATCAGTCAATTCATACTCAACTTTCAGCTCCTCAAACGTCTTGATTCTACCCTTGATCCACACATCATTCACCCTGCTGATACCGATCACATCCCACTTATCGAAACCCTTCGACTTCCAGAGGGTTCCAAGTTTTTCCGACGCGTAAAGCGGGGTAGCACGAGTCGGTTTATCAGCCCAGCCCAGGGCCGCTGTTGCGCGATACCACACCTGCACTGCTGTCCCAGTGGGGCCCGTGAGAGATTTGCCTGCAGATCTCGCGTACAGAGCCCTGTTGTAGTCTCCACTGGGCAGCAGCCATCTATCCATCTCAAACGCCGGGCTCGGCAAAGGACCGTAAGTGCAGTGGTTGATGGCCCCCAACTGGGAGGCCCAATAGTAGCGGCGGATGTCTGGGAGCGCGATACCCCCGTCATACCACAGGAGCGTCAGCTTCGCAAGAGCGATACGAAAACGGCCCCCCCATATCAATTGTCTCTGTAGACTTTCAATCTCACGGAAGTAGCGGGCAGGCACAATATCTAGTGTATTTTGCAGCGCATAAAGGAACAGGGGGAGCGACATCATCTTAAACAACGCCACACATCCCAGAGGAGAGAGAGGGAGCCTACCCCACGCAGCCACATCAGCACGGAGGCGCTGGAGAGGGGGCAGCAAATTGCGTTCATAACGAAGCACAGGGTCCAAGGTGATAAAAATCCCCAATTACTTGAATCCCTCCCGCACCACCGAGATAGGACATCCACGAGGCAGGAGAGGAGCCTCGCCGTAGAGAACATAGACGCAAGACTTCGACCAGTTGATGACAAGGCCGGAATTGTTACGGAAAGAAGTCAAGACGTCAAAAAGGACAATCAACGATTTCCGAGGCGACGTAAGATACAGGAGTATATCGTCTGCGTATAAGGATATCCGATCTTCAAACTCCAGAGTCCATCTATTGCCCTTCAAGGACGGTTCCCATCTCAGCCATGCCGCCAATGGCTCCAAAGCAAGGGCAAACAAGAGAGGAGACAAAGGGCAGCCCTGGCGCGTTCCCCTACCAAGAGCAAAGGAGGCTGAGACACGACCGTTTACCACCCCTTGGGCTAAGGGGTCGGTGTATAGCAGTTTCACCCAGTCAATGAAGGTAGGGCCGAAGCCGAATTTAGAGAGAACCGCCCAAAGATATGGCCACTCCAGCGTATCAAACGCCATGGTGGCGTCCAGTGACGCCAAGATGGCCGGTTCACGCAGAGTTGCCGCCCGCGCGAGGACTCCATGCAAGCGCCGGAGATTCAGTGCCGTGTTGCGATGGGGTATGAATCCGGATTGGTCCGGATGAACCAGATCGCCTATGACAGTGACCAAGTGGTTGGCAAGCACTTTGGCCAGGATCTTCGGTTCAGCGTTAATCAATGATATGGGCCTAAAGGAGGCGCAGCGGTCACGTGGCTTGCCGTCCTTGTGAATCACCACTATGGAAGCCAATCTTTGATCAGGAGGGAGGGAGCTTGCCTCCAGCGATTCTAAAAACATCGACCGTAGATACGGTGCTATCACATCCGGACGGAGCTTGTAAAGCTCTATAGGGAGCCCATTAGGGCCCGAGGCCTTCCCCGAGCGAACCGAGCGGATGGCAGTTGCGACCTCATCAACTGTAGGTGGAGCCTCTAGGAGATCCCTTTCAGGGTCGGACAAACGTGGCAGCGAGATATCGCGCAGGAGCAAGTGGGAGTCCTGCTCAGGTCTATCAGATACCGGGGAGTACACTTCCCGGAAATAGTCAGCGAAACATTCAACAATATCAGCAGGGTCGGTGAGACTCACGTCATTCACATCCACGATCACAGGGACCACTCGACTCGCACATTCCCTCTTATCCAGCCAAGCAAGCAATTTCCCCGCCTTATCCCCCACATCATACAGACGTCCCTGCTGTTCTCTGCTCATCTCCTTCGCCGCATCAGTCACCATCGCCCTATACTCAAGTTGTTTTAGACCCAAAAGGTGCAGCCTCTTCGGGGCGACCTCGGACTCCAATTCCCCTTCAAGAACGGTGATGTCATTTTCAAGATGGACAACCTCCTCCCGCCGACGTCTCTTAGCATTGCCAATCAAGGAGAGGGCCTGGCCCCGAATGACAGTTTTGAACGCTTCCCATAACGTGACAGAGGAGGACACAGAACCCACATTTTCAGCAAAGTATTGACCAATCGTTTTAATTAGTTCCGCCCTGACCTTGGGATCGCGGAGATACCAGGGGTTTATCGGGGCCACTCTACCCACCGACCCCGAGTGAGCGTCCACTACCAACCAAAGTGCGGAATGGTCCGAGATGCCCCTAGCTAGATGTTTCACATCCCTTATGGAGGAGGCCTGGGAGGAGGGCATCAGCACATAATCAAGTCTCGAAAGACTGCCGTGGGCCCCAGAGTGAAAGGTATATTGCAATTGCCCAGGATGAAGCAGGCGCCAGCAGTCGGTGAGCCCTAGAGCCTCCAGGAAGTCCCCCAACCAGGATTGTGACTTCGCAATTTCCCGGAGAGGGTAGCGATCACACATCCCCGACACTACAGAGTTGAAATCCCCGCCCACTACAAGCAGACCCTCGGGGACTCCCAAGATCACTCTTCCCAGATCCGCATAAGTAGTAGTCTGGAGACCCGGCGGTACATATACGGAGAGCAGGGTAATAACCCTCCCCTCCCAGCGCCCCACAATGGCGGCGTACCGTCCCCTATCATCAAGGATGATTTCGTCAACAGCAAGAGGGAGGGAGTTCCGAACCAGAATGCCCACCCCCCTGGAGCCAGAAGTGAAACCTGAGTGTGCCAAGACTAAGAGACGATAGCCATGCCTATTCATGGCATGGCACATATTGCCAAGCAAGTGCGTCTCCTGAAGCAGAACCACATCAGGGGACAAACGTCGCAACAGCTGCAACACCCCGCCCCGCTTGATCCTATCCCCCAACCCATTAATGTTCCAACACAGTAAATTAAGTCCCCTACCCCCCATCCCAAAGATCAAACCCATCCCCACCCCACACCGGATGCGACACTATACAGCAGGAGATCGTCGATACTATGCCTTGAAGAAAACAATGAAACGTGAACTGCAACCCTCCAACCCCCCAAAAGACCCCGTACAACACACCCCCCACCCCGCACCCCTGCGTAAGACTAAAAAGCCACCCCAACTTGCAGTGTGCCTGTCGCCCTATCATACAACTATTCTACGAAAAGAACCCCAGAGGAGGAAGACTCACCCACCCCCCCGCCCACGCCCCAATAAGATAGCATGTTAGCAAGCAATAGTGGAACAGCACCAAACCACAGCCGAAAGTCAATACGATGGACCGGGAGCCGATTCCGCCCCCTATTCTTGCTCCACCGGGCCTTCCTCCGCCCCACCGGAGTGTCCAGAGTGTTCAGAATGATCTGGTCCCGGAGGCAGCGTGTCCAGCCAGTCATTTGCTGCCCCTGGATGATCAAAGCAAAAATGTTCGTTCATTGTACACCACACGTAGCCGGGCCGGGAAAAGCATAGCATATTTCATGTCTCTTTTCCTCAGTCTCTTTTTCACCCCCTGGAATCCAAGTCGCTGTTTCTGAACCTGCTGGGTGAAGTCCGGGTAAAAGCTGACGTTGTGTTCTCATAAGCCGTTGGACCAGATAGGCGTGACGCTTGCAGGATCGCATCCCTGTCCCGAAAGCTAAAGATCCGAGCAATGATGGGTCGCGGAGTGGCCCCCTGCTTAGGCGGGCCACCCGGGATCCTGTGTGCACGTTCTACAGCAAAAAACTTGCTAAGGCCCTTGGGTGCTAGATGATTCAGGACCAGATCTTCCACCAGCAGGTCCACCGAGGATGCTTCCGATGTTCCCAGGACACCGACCAGACAGACGTTGTTCCGTCGTGCACGGCCCTCAAAATCGTCCAGGCGTCGAGTGAGATAGTCACGGGCGGCTCGCAGGTTACCGACCTCTGCCTGTAAATCGGAGACGTCAGTAACAAGACTAGATGTCTTTAGATCGAGGGATTTGACCTTTTCATTGGTTTTCGCAAGGTCAGCCCTGATCAGGGTAACATCGATAGCGACCGTATCCAACTTGTGGGCCAGGGCATCATACTGTTGACCCAGTGTGGCCTTCATCCCGGCAATGGTGCCCATGACGTCCCTCAACAACAGATCTTCATCCATCGGGGATTCTTCACCAACATTGTCCGGAGATTTAGTCGACCCGCCCGGAGAGCCCTTGGCGAGGGTGTATCTGTCCATGACATTTGATTGCACGGAGCCTCCTCGCATTGCCGGTCTGGTCTTGCGTTTCTCTCCCTCAGGCTTGGCGGCCATCTTAGTTCGTGTGCCCCGAAGGGTAGTCTGAGACCTAGTAAGAATGGCTAAACTCGATGCGCCTGCTGCAATTTGGAAAATAAGATGGGGACCTATCACCAGGTGATGAGTAGCAGGAGGCCGAGTCGCCAGTTGTTGAATCGTGGTTAGGTTGAAAGCAGCAAGCCAGGGCGAACGAGACAAAGTCAAATAGGTCTAAGCGCGAGAAACGAAACTGAAAGTAGACGACCGGGCAAGGGAGGCTCGCATGATCCGATGTTGTTCAATTACTGTCCGGCTGGCAGAGAAACCGGGCCCGGGGCAGTACCATGGAGCAGGCCGGAAAAGTTCAAGAGTCCATATCTTCGGCTCCCGAGGTCCGAATCGAAGTCCGAAAACGGATAAACGATCAGCAGGGCCGTGCCAGTAATAACCCGTCCTCTAAGTCAGGATAGGGTACAGGATAGTCGGTGGAGGTGGCGAAGGTCCGGGAGCCCTGAGCTCACGCGACCATCTTGGGTGCGCGCTAAGCTCCTCCTCAAGAAGAAACATTTAACTGTCTTTAGGGAGGGCCTGACAGCTGACCGAAAGCGATGACCATCCAAATAACCAGCTTCCCAACCCTGGAGTCTATGAATGTAGGAAGCACCGAAGGAGCGGTGAAGGGGGGTCGCTGTCCCGATACAAACCGAGCCCCAGTAGCGGTGACCTTCCGGGGGCAGCTTTATTCCACTTGTTTGGTTCCCACCCCCGGCTCGTGATGAAAAATCAAAGGGGAGACGGGAAATACCCCGGATACACTGAAAGGAGGGTCAAAGCCACCAATGTCAGCCACAAACGCCGTAGATCGACTCCTTTGATCTAGTCCCGAGTGTTTCGCAAAATAAGCTCACCTGCTGCGCCCCAGACCAGCCATAGAGCTGCGCTCCGTTTCCGATCGATGGGCACCCCTCTCCACCACCTCATCTCTCTCACTTTTTAATTAAGTTGGTTTAATTAAACTTTCACTTTTTTTAAATACATTTATAAGATATTATGTTGTTCCTGTATGATTTATAATTTAATGAATTCTATTTGTGGAGGTTTTCATGTAATTTTTATTCAAATAAAGGGTGTTTTTGAAAAACTAAGTTAATTTTTTTAAAATATTTATTTAATTGTTATTGGTAGATATTATTTTAGATATAATTTAATGTTAGTTAAGCCTTAAAATGAATATGAAACCTAATTTATTTTGTGTTGAAATATATTAAAGTGTTTGTTACAATGGTGCAGGTAGCTGTACGTTTCCAACAACTTCCATATTGGTTTGCCTTGAAGGGGGAATAGTAAATCTAATCCCCCGAGTGTCCAACACCTTCCACTTAAATAATTAGTTAGGAGTGGGTATAGTAAATGTAAACTCTTTAGCACCCAACACCTTTCCTAAAGTTGGTTGTACTGGGATGGGAATATTTAAGAAAACCCTGTCAAACACCTGCCCCAAAATTGTATAAAGTGGGGTGGGAATAGTAAATGTAAACACTTTATGGTTCAACACCTTTCCAAAAATGAATTAGATAAGACTGGCAATAGTAAATGCAACCCATGTATTGTGCAGCACTTTCTCCTAAAATGGTTTTGATTGGAGTGGGAATAGTAAATCTATCCTCCTTAGTTTCCAACACTTTCCCAGTTGCTCAAATTGGTTTAGGTTGGAATGGGAACAGAAAATCTAACCTCTTTAATGTCCAATACTTTCCCCAAAATGGTTTACATTATAATGGGAATAGTAAATCTAACCCCTTTAGTGTCCAACACCTTCCACAAATTAGTTTTGATTGGAGTGGTAATAGTAAATCTAATATAATTACTATCACCACCTTCCTAAAAATGGCTTACTTTGGAGTGGGAATAGTTTATCACCTTTTGGGGGCACATGCATCATCGTTGGCACTTGTAATTCCATAATTGGGATTATTAAGGAATCGCAATTATGGAATCTAAATTGCCTATGCATGTAGGTTTTGCTAAAATATTAGCGATTCCAACAAATTCCTTAATTGCGAATTGCAAATTGCGATTCGCAGTTAAGAAATAGCTTCCCATACATGTCTATGTGCCTAGAGGCCCATAGAATGAATGGGAAGTGCATGCTTAATTTGCGAGTACCTCGCAAATTGTGCAAGCAATTTCAAGGGTGCAAGGGGGCCAAAAGCCCACCCTGATGCACCCCTGAAATTGGCATATGATCAACATGTTGCACACAGGGCAAGTGTGTGCGCAACATGGCACTTTGAAAAATGCACCTTTGTGCATTTTTCAATGTTCGCGCAAATTACCAACAACTTATAATTGATGGTAATTTGCGATTCTAAATTGCGAAATCACAATTTTGAAGTGCATCATGCATTGCATTATGGAATTGCAATTTGCGATTCTCTAAATGCATTCACAATGTAGGTAATTGCAAAATTTGCAAAGGATCCCCAAAGCCAGTCTCCGCCTGTGTTTTTGCTGCAGTATATCTGCCATAAAAAGACAGGCAGAAAGGCATACCGTAATCCCTACGGCGGTTCATGCACGGCACCACCTCAATGTTGCCCTGGTTCTGGGTTCAGCAAGGCGGGCGGAAAAGGACCGCCTTGCGGAACCATGGAGGACGGACTTACCGTCTGCTGCAAAAACATTGAGATTCCCACCGCCTTCCTAATTTGGCCGTGGGAATTTTCTGTATGATGGCCGAAGGACCGCCACCTCCATCATAATGAGCCCCATAGATTGGAGTGGGAGTAATAAATGTGACCCTTTACTTTCCAACACCTTTCTCAAAAATGCATTAGATTGGAGAGTGAATAGTAGATGTAAACACTTTAATATTCAACATTTACCACAATGCATTGTATTTATATGTTTGCACCATGTAATTTGTTCACAAGGTAAACAAAATGGTATGGTGTATATAATTTAATTTATTTTGTTTTTCATATTTTGTTTAAGGTATACATTTCAATTTATTTTGACATATGTACTTTCAATTAAATAAATCATTCTTATAGTGGTACAACATTTATTAAACTTATTTATGTATTTTTAAACAGTTTTACCATGTTTGCATTTGTGAACATTTTTACACAAATTATACATATTTATTTTTAACCTATACATTTGTTACACATACAGGTTTGTATTTTTACAGTTTTAATATACATTTTGAATGTAATGAGGAGGACTATTTTATATTATACATATTTATAGATTTTTAATTCATTTTTAGATATTAAAAAAAAATGTACAACACTTGTATATTTTTTTAACATCTTTGAATAATAGTTATATTTCTATTGTTTTCTATAGGGGAACAGTATTTTTTTATTTTCCATTTAGCTATCATTTTTTTTTTCCGCTACCTGTATTTTGTAAGGTAAAAAAAGATAAGACTTTTTTTATAGTTTTTCTTTAGGATTTATGGGGTAGATTTTGTTAGTGTGAGTTATACTTTAAGTGCACCTGATTACGATCTGGCAGATGGGATACTCTGACATAAACATGACAGATATCCCATCTGCAGTATTCCAATTCTGTTACAGCCTATGGAACTTGTAATATAGCGAACGTCTTATCTGTAACTTATGTGACGGAGTTTCCCATCCGCCAAGATCGTAATCAAGCTCTTGGTTTTGTTTTTGAAGGTTATTTTGTGGTAGTTTGTGTTACATTGCTTTGTAATATTATGTGTTAGGCCCAGTTATAGTTTTATACTAATATTGTGTTATTACTTCCTGTGTTTGTATAATTCTAACGTTAGGTTTATTTTGTATTTTGTGTTTTGTGAGGGTAGGTATGTTATGTTTTTCTACAGGTTTACGGCTTAGAGGTCATCGTATGGAGTTGTTTCTAATGCTTTTTTTAAAGAAACTGATTTTGGTTTATTTTGAACCAATATTACTTTTTAAGTTTCCTTTTCAATTTTTGAGCTTTCTAGTTTGGTTTTTATTTTTTTATTTTGGGGATGTTTTATGGCTCTTAGGGCCTGATTATGAGTTTGGCAGTCTGACCGCACGACCTCAGCGGTGGCAGTCTCCAGAAGATGACTGCAGTGGTGATCTATTACGATGAATACCGGTTGAGCGGAAGACTGCTACAACGGAGTGCTCCCCGCCAGCGATGCGGCGGACTAAAATGCTAAATATTAGTTCACTTACGTCATCACTGTAGCGATCTCTCGTCTGAAAAATAAAAAAAACTGCAGTTCTGGCGGTCCCCTCGTGGCAATACTCCAGAGGCAGGCAGCCATTGTGATGCATTTAGAGCAAAGCAACAGAATAATGGCCATTGGATAGACACAAGTACAACACACCTGGTGTTCTTTGGCTAATTGAAGACACCTGCATAGCACACTATAAAGCACACCCCATTTCAGAAAATTATTCTTTGCCACTCCACAGCACCGGAGCAGTCTGTAATGTAAATTCTGGACAGAGAGAAGGCAGGCTAAATCTACCTCTCATTGGTCACACTCCACATACTTTTCTTGCTCCATCATTTTTCCTGATTCCTGGGTGTCTTATCTTTTTGTAGTGTTAGTGCCTTCACCTTTTCATTATGTCACATGACAAAATCCTACATTTTCAGAGCAAGAGTTGTCAGTCCTGGTGGATGGAATTAGTAGAGTAGAGCCACATTTGTTTGGTGCACAAGCCCAACATACCCCTATTAGGGCCTCCTTACGATTGTGGTCGGAAAACATTCCGACGACTCAGTGTCAGAATGGTTTCAGACCGAATAGGATTCGGTGAGTCCGACCAACTGATTTGAACACCGTTCGATCGGACTCTCATTGACTCTAATGGGAGCCTGTGTTCCGACTGACAACACAGGCTCCAATAGAAAAACAGGGTGGTTGCGGAAAACCTTGCACCCTGTGGCAGGCACCCCATGGTGCCTGCCCCACATGCATGGCTGGAAAGAGGGGACCTATGGGTACCCCCACGCACCCAACGGAGCCTCAGGGTGAAGTGGGGCTTGCTCCAGGTCCCCAAATTCAAATTCCGTCAGCCGATCCATGTCGGACAAACCGAGTCAGAAAGGCTGCCCAAATCAGATATCGTAATCACTTGGTCGGAAACTCAGTCATTAGAGCCGTACAAGTCGGCTACGACCAACTCAGTTCCTTCGAATGCCGCTTAGAACCTTGTTGGAAAGATCAAAGGGTTACCTACTATCGTAATCGGTTAGTCAGAAATGTTGTTGAGTCGTTGAGAGACACTTACTAGCTTTGGTGTGGGCGGTGGCAGCGTCCACCATATTACGGCGTTCCCCTCAGGAGCTCTCTGACTGAACTACGCACACCTGTGGTTGATTGGGTCAACCTGGGAACAGAACGACTTCTTGTCCACGGAGGCTCCAACCAAGTGACGGGGGCAGACATCGGGAAAACGGCTAGGAAAACGCCATGCAATGCTTGCTGTGCTTCGTTGGTAACATCGGAGCAGACGACTTAAGCTTTAATAGCATTTGGGTAGAGAGACGGCAGTGAGAAGACAACAGTGGTGAGTCTGAGTGTCACGGCAAAGTACTGAGCAAACACAGAAACGAAAAGCAAGTTGTGAGTGACTATTCAGACGCTGGGTTCGCTTGTAGCTGGACTTGTATTGTCAAAGCGTGAAAAGGCGAGGATATGGCTCCTAAAGGTACAAGGGGGAAACAGAAAGCCGTAGATGACCAGGGGGAGAGCGGCATTCCCAAAGAAGGGGCTAAAACAAATAAGAACAAGAAAAATCAACCTAAAACACCAGTGGACCCAGGGAAAACAAAAAGCTCACAGTCAAATGCCAATGGTAATGCGAACACAATAGGGGCAGATAAAACTGTGGTGATTCCAACTATTTTTGTAATGGCAGCAGCGATAGAGAAGGAGCGAGCTAAGGGGGCAAGTGGAAGGGCTACTGCTGCAGAGATTCCTTTAGAAACAGATAACAAGACACCTACCGTGGTGCTGCAGGTGGGAAGGAACAGGAACGGGAGCAAGAACAGGCTCAGATTGATGGAGAATCCGGCGATTTCTACTCAATGTCGGAAGCTTCACTGCCCTCGTCTTGTGAGGATCTAGTATCACAATATGCATTGGCAATGAGCATGGAAGGAGGGAGTCTGGCAAGCAGCCTATGTCAGGATGACTCCATTGATCTTACAGAAGATAGCCCCTCTACTGTTCGAGACTTAAATATTGAAGCCTCAGATTATACAAGGAATGAAACAGAGACAGAGGAGACTACTGGGGAGGGGAAATCTGAGATTTCATTAGCATTGATTTATGAATCCATAATCTCATTGCGGGATGAGACCAGGGAAGAGAGTCATAGAGTCCAGAGTATGTGTCGCAAGCTCCAGAACTCAGTTCGAAGGCTTGCAAAATCACAAGCAGACACCGCTAATAGGTTTAATGAGGCTGAGAATCGCATCTCTAGTTTGGAAGACGCAGTAGAACAGAAGAAAGGAGCCACAGAGGTGTTACAAGGGCTAAAGGAGGACACTCTCTGGAAACTCTCTGACTTTGAAAACAGGGCTCGACGTAATAACTTGAGAGTCTTACAAGTCCCTGAAGGCAAAGAAGGCCAAGATCCTCGCAAATTTGTAGTCTTTCCGGAACTTACAAAGTGGGACTGGGACAGAGAGGTCGAGAGATCACATCGCTTTCCATTCAACTTGAAAGTGACTACTGGTCAAGGAGGGGAGAAAGGGGGAGAGAGAAACTTAGGCAGGCCTAGGGCTCTATTAATCTCATTTAACAGTTTTCTTGCCCGAGAAGAGGTATTCAACCTCGCATGACCTGATAAAAAACGCCCTGGCCCAGGATTTGAATTCTTTGTAATGCCCGATTTTTGCAAATATACCGTTGATAACTGATGGCAATTGCGACAGTTAATAACTCCATTACGGGCCAAGGGTGCTCAAGTGTTCCTCCTGAATCCTGCAAAATTGAAGATTATCTACAAGGAGCGTACAATTTTTTTTACCAATGGGGGGCAGGCAAAGGAATACTTGAGCAAAATAACCAGCCAAACTGGATAAACACTAACTATTGGGTAGGAAGAAGCATGATAGGGTGGGTTTGGTAGATCCTGAGAGGATTCAAAGGGCATTATTTTTTTTTTCTCTTTTGTGTTTGTGCTTTTTACAATGTGTAATAGTCATCCTATAGCTAACATATAGTGAGGCTATGGATTCTTCAAATTATGAGGGAAGGATTCCTTTCTTATTTTTTGCGTACAAAGATATGTATATTAGCGGCCTTGCGGGAGGGGGCGGGGGATTGTCGGTTACATCTAAAGGACCATAAGTCTGAATGCCTCGTTAATGGGAAGGGTGGGGGGGTCAAGGGGGTAGTTGGATAGAGAGAGGGATGGGTAGGCGGAGGTACTTGGTGGAGGGGTCAAAAGGGGATAAAAAATCCACACTTTCATTTCAAGATGGCGAATCTGTAAGAATAAGAGTATTAATAAATATTATGATAAGTAAAATGACAGAAAATCACTACAGGGTCTTGTTAAGGTTAAATGGGTTTAACGCTGTGGGATGTTTAACCATGAGCCATGTCTATAACTAGAGAATTACGAATATGTTCGCTAAATGTATCCAGGCTAAATAATTTCAACAAACGAAGGAGAGTAGCGGCTGAGCTACGTCATGTTGCCCCAGATGTGGTCTGCTTACAAGAGACTCACCTCCCTTGGAACAAGCACCAAGTGCTAATAGAATTGGGGTTCACTATTTTGGTTTCGTTCCAACAATCAGGTATGACGCGGGGGTAGCTATCTTAGCAAAAAGGGATCTGGTTACGATACGACGCACAGCAGCAGATGGTTGAATTTGGGAGACACTATGGGAATTTCACAATATGCAATATTTACGGTTCTAATATAGATGATTCTGGGGTTCTGGAGCAAGTGCATCAAGAATTGGCGACCTGGGCTACCCCCCTGATTATTTGTGGGGATATGAATATTAATTTGACAAAGGATGAGTTTGATGGGGGAGCGAAGTCTTATAAAGGACGGAAGCCGCAGGTTTGCAGGGCCCTTTTTAATTTATTAAAAGATTATGGCCTGGTGGATGTATGGAGTACTTTGTTTTCGACGGATCCAGGCTACACTTTCTATAACCACCGCCATCAAAAAAAAGTTAGGTTGGATTACTTTTTTGTAGAAGTGCCCCACTCAGCCAAAGTGAAAATGCAGATTTACCCTAACATTTCGTCCGATCACTCACCTATTGTTTTGACAATCGCTGGTTGGGGGGCTCCTGCTACAACTAGGAAATTTACTTTTGATCGTAAACTATGCTACAATGACGAGTGTATAAAATATATGAAGGAGTGGATAAGAGAATTTTTAAAGAATAATATAAACTCGGCCCCAATCAAGATTGTTTGGGATACATTCAAAGCCTGCTTTAGGGGGGAGGTCTTAAGTTTTGGTTTAGCCCGACAAAGAAAGCAAAAAAGGGAGATGGAAAGGCTATATCAGGGATTACAAGGGGCAGAAGAGAATTTAATAAGGGGGATAGCTACACAGGGTGATGTGAAAACACTAGAGTTAGAGGTCGCAAAGAAAAGGGCACAAATATTGGGTATATGGGATAGTGAGAATGCAAGAAAATACTTGGCCCAGCGTAAGATTTGTCATGAATATGGTGAAGCCATAGGACGACCTTTAGCGCTAAAATTGCGCATGAAGGATGCTAGTCGCCATATACCCTTTTTGAAAGACAAATCAGGTAATTTAAGAACTGGACCCCAAGATATATTGGCCATCTTTCATGATTTTTATTCAGCATTATACAAGACAGAACAAACTAATGTAGAAGAATTGGATCTTACTATTTTAGGCACATTAGCTAAGTTAGACCCACTAGCGGTGGATCTACTGGAGGCACCCCCATCAGAGGATGAGGTAGCTAGGGCAGTCAAAACGTTGGCAATGGGTAAAGCAGCAGGTCCTGACCAACTACCAGGAAAAATATATAAATTCTTCTTCGAAGAACTTAAAGAGATATTGTTTGAAACATTTAGTGATGCTCAAAATGGAGAAGCACCAACATCATGGGACGCTGCCATTATAGTTGTATTTAGCAAGAAAGGGAAAGAGGCCAAAAAAAAGGGAAAAAAAAGGGGAAATGTGGGACTGAAAAATCCGTAAAGTGAATGCTGTAGGCACCATTCCACGCACACAGGGGGATATTTGGATGCGCTGCAACAACGGCAGGACCATGCTGCCGTAAACTGGACTCTAGGCAACACCTGAAGGCCCTACAAACTGGTGGTGGCCCTCCCAGGACACCTGTGCAGTTATTTCTTTCGGAGGAGAAGGTCCTGGCCATCATCCACTGGCATGCATGGATTACCTGGGGAGTAAAATCTGGTAAGTGTGATTTTTTAACTCACATAAATCCTAAAAACCTCTTCAGTAACAAACCAGATCTCAACAATATGTATAGTAAATATTTACACCTACAACTATTCTGAACCCAGTTCATGTCTCATATACTTCTTTGCCCTTAGTCCTCTTCTTGTGAGCCACAAAACCCTCCCTCCCAATACCAAAGATAAGACTCCCATACCCCAACCGAAGATCGAGTTTCTACACAGTAACCACAAGACTGTCATAGAGAGGACCGCCAAGCTCGCAATCACAATCAAACTCACAAATCCAAACGCCAGATTGCACAGCGAGGAGAATGAGTAGACTGTTCTTACTTTGCAGCTGTTATTTTTAAATAAAAAGTGTATATAGTTATTTAAAGGTGACAATATTTTTATTTTCAATATTTGTGTTTTTATATTGTTTTTAAATAAATATTCTGTGCAGTGAAACTTTTTGTCCTTGATGCTTGTGTTTTTGATAATTAGGTATAGCATGGTGATACTTTTGTAAATTATATTATTTTGACAGTATTTTTGTGAGTAGACTTTGTTTTAAACAATATTATGCCATTTATCCCTACAGCTACCACTTAATGGTTTCTCCATCAGGAAATGTTGGTTGCTCCCTAAAAATATGTTTACATACACACTTATGGCCTAATTTAGAAAAAGTGTTCTCAGTCAGCAAAGGAGTACCCTCTATACCAAACTGAAAGTATGCCCACCCGATTTATGGACAGGCAGACCTTCAGTTTGCAGACGGTGGAGTCTACTTCATCTGCGCTACCTACACACCCCTCCATCGGCCTGGGAGAATAAGGGTCATCGGAGGTTTGACCATGTGCGGGCCCCCCCAGATATAGAGTGGTTGGACACATTGCCAGTTTTTTACTTTTGCAAACCGCCACCCAAAACGTGTTGCCTACTGGGCTGGCTGACATCTCTAAATTTGGCAGGTGAAGTACCCTCAACAACAACATGTACTATAACATGTCAAACCTTAACATGTTAAACGTATTCAATTTTTTCATGGGAATTGGTCCTCGTGGCTCCCCTCCCGTCCCCAATTCGGGGCACCGGGCTCCCCAGCCCCCGGGGCATGGCTAATTATATATTATTATTTTATGGAGGAGGGCTGAAAATCCCCCCTCCTGAAGCCACTTCAAGACCACGGGGGCATCCAAACTCCATCTATGTATGTACCCCGTAGGAGTTGCCTTCACTTTGCGCATGCATGTTTATGGTAGCGCATGCGTGTCAATGTTATGCATGCGCACAATACGTCCCACCGTCTGGCTATGTACCCCTAACGTATTTCATTTTATTTGCGCATGCTCAATTACAACATGCCCAATCACCACTCTCACACCAGTGACACCATGCTCAACCAATCATCATTCTACAAAGCATTTATAAGCTGCCAACCTTCTTGAACTTTTCCTATTCCGCAGTCACAGCCATTGAGAGTGTTTGTATCCACTTCTTCGTAGGTGAGCAGTTTTTTTAAGAGTAATTAAATTAATTAATCTGAACAATCTTTATATTTTGCCTTGGTAGGCGATGTTTCTGGGCAAATTACTTAATCCTGCTGCATATAATTTTTTAAGTAGTGCGTCACGTGCTGCTTCCTCCCCATGCACTGCACATGTAATTGATTGGTCAATGTTGTATTTTAGCACGCTCTCCATGTTTTTTAATACCTTAAACTTCATTTGCCCCTGTTCTATCTCATTATACAGATATCTCAACCATGAGACGTACTGGTCGCCACAAGCTGTCCTGCCCATACACTATACCAAGTGGTGATGAACAACTCGACACACCAGATCCAATGACTGCTCTCCATATGTTATCAGCCAAAAATTGCAATTGACCTAATGGAGTTATCAGATTTGTCTTCAACATTTCATGATCGAAAACCATTCTGAGATAAGCATTTGTGAATTTCATGTGGTTGCAGACGGTTAACTTTGTTATTGTCATGTTTTACTAGAATTCGTAGGCATTCTGAAATCAACCAAATGTAAAAAAAAGCATGTCCTCCCAATTTTATTGCCCAAATATGTGATTTAAATTGAACAATGTATGAGTTATAATTTTTTTTGCTTCTATAAATATTTGTATAAATCTGCATTGTTATAGTCTTATAGACGTTTCTTTCTGAAACCCATTTCTCATTTAAATGCTTGTTACACGTTTTCAGCCTGTACTTCAGATACAAAGTAAAACATTTTTTTTTGTTTTTTTTTGTTGAAAACTTGTCTTTTAATTTTCCTTGCTATTTATTTCTGAATTTCTAGATCATGGAAGTCCAAAAAGGGTTCTATCAGATTTTTAATTTTTTTTTTTTTTTTTTTTTTAATGATTTATAGAGCGCGCAAATACCCGTAGGTGTCTCAGCGCTCGCTCAAGCCCAGGAGTTTGTGAATGAAGTGAGTGACCAATCTCGGCCTAACATTTGTATAATGCAATACTATTTCCTCTGATGATTACTTTTCATCCGCCATACTATTGAGAACAATTGTTTTTATGAACATTAAAATTAAGCTTGGACATATGTACAACATATACATTTTTAATTATTTTTTCAGTTACCACAATGTTACATAAGTCAGCAGCAAGTTACCAACATTGAAGAAAGTATATCCTCCTCTTCCAGTTCATTTCACCGATGTTGAAATATGGCATGAACTAGTTGTATGAAGCCAGAGAGATTCACAAATTTTTAACGGACAACTTTAAGGTAAATACTCACAATACGACTACTCACCGAAGTTAAAAAGTAAAGGATATAAGTACTTGAGGGGTTTTAGGTGGCTGATAATCTCATATTCACACTTGTTCGGATCGGTCTGATACAGAGTAGATCTCTGTATGACTAAAGGATGATTAGGTATTAGGATGGCATACAGAGCTCCCAACCTTCTTACTTTTTTTCTTAAAGGGTTCCAAATTGGGGACGAATATTAGGCTGGGCAGTAGAGATTGACGTTGTTGCTCCACTGGTACTTGGGCCTCCTCTTGAAGCAGGAGGTGCCTCTCTTAATTTCTTTAACTCTTCCCTTGCAAAGTTGACTGGATTCTTAGTCTGCAAGTGCTTCCGCACACTTGCAGTTCCACACCAGTCCTCTTTATTGGGGTCTCCTCTTGAAAGCAGTCTTGCATATGCGGCAAGTAACTTTTCTTGCATTCACCTTTTTTAAGACTTGTGAAAATTAATTTCAAATCATTCAATAAAATGGTGTCACTATGCATTGTGTCAAATGATTTATTAAAAATAGCAGAAAATGTTCCCTTTAATTGTTGTTAAGGTCTTTACAAGAGAATTTGAAAGGAGAAAGTAGGAGATGAATAACAGAGGTAGGACCTTATATCTCAAACTGCAAAAATTAATAAAAAGGGTGGACCAAAGTCTGCATGTCCAATGCCAGTGGAAGCATTTCAGGCACACTGCAAACATAAAAAAATATATAAATATCGTCAAGTGTTACTTTGACTTGTAATGTTTGACCTCATTTAGTCACATCAATCTAATTTTAAACACTAATTTTCTTTTTTGTTTTGCAGATTAACTACAATACTTCTTTTGGAGTCCATATTATATGTTGTATATTATATTGTTTTGTTAGTTATAGTTCTAGTTTTTTATTGTATTGTTATCTTTTAGTTATAGTTCCAGTTATTGTTTTAATAAAAGTTAATAAAATAAGTACATATGTCTGTTTTTTTTGTGGGGGTAGCAGTCATCAATAGAAAATATATTTATAATTTGAAGTATAATTCTGAGGCTAACTCATTAGCAACATAGTGTGGTGAACTTTTAACCTCTGTGCTCACGTAAGTGTTCCATGAACTGCTACTATGGTAACAGGCAGAAAGCTGTTTGGGGGTAGAGTTAAAAGTTACTGGCTGTACAAAAACCGTGATATTTACCCAGGATTTTCTACATCACAGAAAGGAAAGCAAAGTAAAACAAAACACTGTGTACCAGATTTACAACCCTCTTGCACCACTTTCGCGTCAAACCCCTCCCTACAACATTACAAGTATGTAGGCTTCAACAACCCCCCTCAAGCCCGGGAACCACCACCCCCTGAAATTTGTGTATTACAGGAGGCAAACTGCGTGGCCTATGTTTATATTTATTCACATGCCACCTTGCGTGATGCACCACTAGGATGCAGGAGGCCTTCAGCCCAAGGAGCCGCAGCGTCAACCTGACCGAGACCCGGGATAAAAGCGGAACAATCAGAATCAGAGCCTAAATATCCTGAACCCGCTGTTCAGAGTGAAAAACCCAAAACTACGCCGAGCTCAGAACCGCTCCGATAAAGATGAGCTTCTGAGAGGGGCACAGGTGTGACTTCGGCACGTTGATGGACAACCCCAGCAGGTGCAAGAGGTCAACTGTAGTCTGGAGGTGGGAGACGACTGTCTGGGGCAAGCCCGACTTCAACAACCAGTCATCAAGATAGGGGAAGATTGGAACACCTGATCTGCGCAGATAAGTGAATAAAAATGTGAATAAATCTTTCTACTTTTCTACGAGACTATAGAATATTGTCCATATACCACAACAATCTGCATTTCAATATTCATGGCATCTATTAAAGAGATAGTGTACATTTTACAGATGAAGGAAACCGAGTCTTCCTCATGAACTTTAGACTCTGCATCGGTACTTACTTGTAATTACTAAAATCTCTCAATAAACACAAGGGCTCTTTGTAGAACCACCCAACATCTACACACATAAGCTTGATATATATCTCAAAAATACATGCTTCGTTTTTTTCAGCGACCACATGCGCGCATCCTACGCGCATCTCGCGAATTTTTTTGTAAAAAACATGTTCTTACTTGTTTTGCCCTACGGGTCCCTATGTCACCCCCTGAGCAGGCCTAGGGGGTCAGGGTGTGTCTAACCTGCCCTGTTCACGTTTTGCCAACATATTTCACAGACTTCTTCACCCTCGCTTCTACCGAGGCACAAAATGGCTGCCAAAAGTTCCTGGTTTTGAATGTTTACAACCGATTGACAGCCAATTAGAATTCAGTGCGTGATCGGAACGGTGCGCTTAACCTACAAGGCCAATCCTCGCACAATCCGCAGATCCTCCGCGTCCACAGATATATAAATGACTTTGACCATAATTTTTAAAGAAACTACTGAACAGATTGACACCAGATATGCCAAAGGCACAAGTCGGAACGGAGGACTACCAATTTGGTGTAATTCCATTCAGCCGTTTGAGCTGTAGTAGGTGCATGACTGACTGTATGAGTGAGTGATTAAATGTGTCTCACTGAGTGCATGGGTTAGTGACTAAACTGTTTTAATTTGTGCATCATTTTGTCTGTTGTTCTGTAATCTGCTGCATGTGTTGATCATTAGCTATATGACTAACTATATGGGTTATTGATTGGTTGCCCAAGTATTTGTATGGGAGACTGAGTGTGTGTGTGGGTGGCTGGGAGGTGTATGACTCTGTGCATAGATGTGTGAGCAGTTGATTCACTAGATGTATGGGTTCAAAAGTGCACGTGGAAACAGCTGTATGGGCGGTTGACTGTGTGCATGAGTGTATTGGTGAGTGAATGGATATCTCAGTGCTACATGTCAAAGTAAGTACATATGTAAAACACAGTACATGTGAGAGTTGACATATATAAATAACTGTGCATAAGAGCCAGTGAATGTGTGAGTGGCTGTATGGATCATTGTGAACTTGTATCAGGGATTGTATAAGAGAGTAAATATGTGTTAGTATATGTTTCAATAAGTAAGGTGTGTATAACTATATAGTTGAGGAAATGGAGGTGTGATTGATTCTTTGCAAGACTGACTAGGTGTGTGAGTAACTCCATGGATGAGTGACAGTCTGTGAGTGTCTGTTTACACTGAGTGTATCTAAGGTTATATTAGAGTCTGAAGAGGTTCATCGTATCATCACATGAATGATGTCATCAGTGATGTGATCAGTAATGTCAAATGAGATGTCATCAGTGATGTCATCAGTGATGTCATTTGAGATGTCATCAGTGATGTCATCAGTGATGTCATTTGAGATGTCATCAGTGATGTCATCAGTGATGTCACTGACCATGTCATGAATGATGTAATATGTGACATCATCAGCAGTGGATTGCGGGTGCGCGATATATAGTTAGTGCAACTAACTATATATGGAATTTCAATGGTTTTGTGTGAGTAAAATAAGGTTTTGTAAATGCTAATTCCTAACTATATATGGTCTATAACCCATGGTTTTTTCAGTGAATTTTCAAGGTTTTGTAAATGCTAACTCCTAACTATATATGGTCTATAACCTATGGTTTTTTCAGTGAATGTCAATGGCTTTTTATTAGCAAATATCAAAAGCTTTAAAATGTCAAGTACGTGGTAGGTAAAAACATTTTCGTGTTTATGCACGCTGATGTGTTTTGAACGCTGCCCCCCTCCCCTCTTTTCTTTTAGGAGTATTCTCTCTTTGCAGATAGTGAAGGGTAGGTAACGCAGGCCTTTGCCCCCGTTGTAATCCGTCGTGCCTGCTTCCCTCTCCATTTGATTGATTGTTATCCAAGCATTTACTGTTTTGGAATTGCTTCTCTTTGGTTCATTCTCTATTTACAAACAAGCACATAGTCGCAATACTCTGTTTAGTCTTTGCAGATAGTGAAAAATTGTTAGAAAAAACAAAAGGAATCAAGCAAAATCAGTAGCCCACTAATGGGATCTCTTTTTGACCTCGCTAAAATAGAAACATTAGGAACAACCCCTCATGAGAAATATGAAACTAGTGAGAGGAACCGAGCTCGACGCCATGATGGCTGCAAGACAGCTCGGCTCCGCCGCCCACCCCGCCCAAAATAACGACAAACCCTATGCAAATATTATAAATATATACAACACACCAGCAAAGTAACAGGGTAAAACGTTTTATTAAATAACTATTTACATGGCAGCCTGCTGCAACATCGATCCAAATACATGCTGCCGTTCCCGGGATTTCTCCCCGACTACTCTGCGGCCTACGAGATGGAGAGGCCGGGGCGTTGACTATTCGGGGCCTGCGGCCGCAACCACAGCGCCAACGATCGCTGCTGACGGAGGGGAGCCTTGCCGGTGAGACCACTGATCTGAAGAACCGCTGCCTGCGGTGCCTCCCTGAGCCGCTTGACGGAGGCCCCCGAGGGGCGGTGTGGTGGCGCGGACTCGGAAGGGGCGCTTGGCTCCTGCCCCCTCCCCAAGTCTTGTTGCCCTGCTGTGGCTTGAGATCGCCCCCGACATAGGCGGCCGGCTCCCGGGGTCCGGCGGAACTTTTTGTCTTTTGGTGACTCTTCCATTCTGGACCTTGTCCCACAATCCGTTTGACCTGAAGACAAGTCCTGCGGTGCCCTGGTCCGACCATCACATATACCTGCGCCAGGAGACGGCGTGGGGTGCACTGGAAGGAAGAGGCGGCGCGAACGAGCCTCCCCCACCTCCCCAGGTGGAGGTTTCTCAGCTGCACCCCAGCGCTTAACTCGGCATCTGAGTTACGCCCACTCTTCCGGCACAGTGCCTACCTGCGCCACGAGACGGCGTGCGGTGCACCGAAGGGAGAGGCGGCGCGAACGAGCCTCCCCCACCTCCCCAGGTGGAGGTTTCTCAGCTGCACCCCAGCGCTTCACTCGGCAGCTGAGTTACGCCCACTCTTGCGGCACAGTGCCTCTCTCGGCCAGCTGAGTTGCGCCTGCTCTTGCTATTACAGCGTCTCACCCGCCATCCGGCTGAATTGCACCCACTCTTGCGGTACAGCGACAGGCGGCTGCCACGGAGCTCACGAAATGGCGGTCGGCTCCACAGACTTGGGCCTGGCCTGCAAGGATGGCTCTGGGCAACCCTGGAACTCGGACGCTTGACTGCTAGGGCATGGGCCCCATTCCCAAAAGCGTCCCATCAGCCTTGAAGATTCTACAAGAGTCACCGGGGCCCCCGACTCCCGCAGACTTCCGGTGGGGAGCGACTGCCATGATTGCTCACGGAACGGTCACGACGTAGCCACGGGGTGCTCTCATGCTGACGCCAGCTTCAGTCTGAAACATCCAGAAACACTGTAGTATCGCGTTGTCGCGTAATGCGTCATATGACGCGCCGCGTTAGCGCACCCGATGTGCGAAGCGAGGTGCGAAGCGCAGCTTCCCGGAAGCGATCCGGGGCGCGGCGCGGAGCGTGTAACGTAAGTATAACAGGTCATGTGACTTGTTAATACAAATTTTCATTGGTTCATTTCACTTTTGGGTTCCTAATGATGTAAGGCTAGGTCATGTGACCTAAAAATGACACTTTTCATTGGTTTAGAACTATTTTTTTATCCCAAATGATGAAAACCCCTCCTTGTTTCCTCACTCTGACTTTCATCTTTGTGAGAGGAAGACCTACAGTGCCTCGCTCGGCCACCTGAGTTACGCCCGCTCTTGCGGCACAGTGCCTCGCTCGGCCAGCTGAGTTCCGCCCACTGTTGCTGCACAGTGCCTCGCTCGGCCAGCTGAGTTCCGCCCACTCTTGCGGTACAGTGCCTCGCTCTGCCAGCTGAGTTCCGCCCGCTCTTGCGGCACAGTGCCTCACTCGGCCAGCTGAGTTCCGCCCACTCTTGCGGCACAGTGCCTCGCTCGGCCAGCTGAGTTCCGCCCGCTCTTGCGGCACAGTGCCTCACTCGGCCGGTTGAGTTTCGCCTACTCTTGCGGCTACAGCGTCTCACCCGCCATCAAGCTGAGTTGCGCCCACTCTTGCGGCCTACGACATGGAGAGGTCGGAGCGTTGACTAGGCGGGGCCTCCGGCCGCAACCACAGCGCCAACGATCGCTGCTGACGGAGGGGAGCCTTGCCAGTGAGAGCCACTGATCTGAAGAACCGCTGCCTGCGGTGCCTCCCTGAACCGCTTGACGGAGGCCCCCGAGGGGCGGTGTGGTGACGCAGACTGGGAGGGGGCGCTTGGCTCCTGCCCCCTTCCCAAGTCTTGTTGCCCTGGTGTGGCCTGAGATCGGCCCCGACATAGGCGGCCGCCTCCCGGGGTCCGGCGGAACTTTTTGCCTTTTGGTGACTCTTCATTCTGGACCTTGTCCCACAATCCGTTTGACCTGAAGACACGTCTTGCGGTGCCCTCGCAATGCGGCCTGGTCCCTGAATGTGTGCAGGTGGAGAGTATTGATTGGATCAAGATGGCGGCTTCACACAAAGCTGACTCAAGTGTTGCTGCTGATGCTATGCAGACAAATACTTGTTTTCAGTTTGTACATTCTTCAGGATTTTTCCATCCAAGGCTGGTTGAGAGTTTGTAGAACGATGGCTTCAGATTTTCAACATACTACTCTTCAACATTCTTCATAAATGTAACAATGTGAGACTCACTAGGAGAACGGCCGTTTATCTTTCCTTTCAAAATGCTGCCAACAATATTTTCTGAATGGAAGACACCATCTTGTAGCATAAAGGGCTGCGTCAAGGGTGGTATTGCCCAGAATGTCTTGTTTTCTAGTGCTCGTAATGACGAAGCCAGAACTGCCGAAAGGGATTCTGGTCCTGCCGCTACTTATTGGAGACATTGAACTATACTCTGGACCTGCCTGGCCTCGACCAAAATGGCGCCAGTATGGGAGCGACTTGCAACTCCTTATGACGTTCTAGTTACTTATCCTTGACGTTATGGGGGATGTATGCGGTCTTTGTGCACATGGCAGGCGGGGAAGGGTACTGACTGGGAATACGGACAACCCTATTGATGTCGATTTTTCATTATTGATTATTGTATTAATAAAGCTTCGAAGTAATGTTACCCATGATACTCGCCCATGGTGTGCGTATGGACGATTTTATTGTAACTGATCCTGTTATACTTTCAATTAAAAAATCAACCTTCACTGATTCTGCAACCGTTTGTCACGTTTAGTTTTTTCAATTAAATGGCTCGCTTGTTACATACTCCTATACCCCTGGCTTTTGAAAGACACCATCTTGCAGAATAAAGGGCTGCGTCAAGGGTGGTATTGCCCAGAATGTCTTGTTTTTTAGTGCTCGTAATGACAAAGCCAGAACTGCCGAAAGGGATTCTGCTCCTGCCGCTACTTATTGGAGACATTGAACTATACTCTGGACCTGCCTGGCCTCGACCAAAATGGCGCCAGTATGGGAGCGACTTGCAACTCCTTATGACGTTCTAGTTACTTAGCCTTGACGTTATGGGGGATGTATGCGGTCTTTGTGCACATGGCGGGCGGGGAAGGGTACTGACTGGGAATACGGACAACCCTATTGATGTCGATTTTTCATTATTGATTATTGTATTAATAAAGCTTCGAAGTAATGTTACCCATGATACTCGCCCATGGTGTGCGTATGGACGATTTTATTGTAACTGATCCTGTTATACTTTCAATTAAAAAATCAACCTTCACTGATTCTGCAACCGTTTGTCACGTTTAGTTTTTTCAATTAAATGGCTCGCTTGTTACATACTCCTATACCCCTGGCTTTTGTAAGACACCATCTTGTAGAATAAAGGGCTGCGACAAGGGTGGTATTGCCCAGAATGTCTTGTTTTCTAGTGCTCGTAATGACGAAGCCAGAACTGCCGAAAGGGATTCTGCTCCTGCCGCTACTTATTGGAGACATTGAACTATACTCTGGACCTGCCTGGCCTCGACCAAAATGGCGCCAGTATGGGAGCGACTTGCAACTCCTTATGACGTTCTAGTTACTTAGCCTTGACGTTATGGGGGATGTATGCGGTCTTTGTGCACATGGCGGGCGGGGAAGGGTACTGACTGGGAATACGGACAACCCTATTGATGTCGATTTTTCATTATTGATTATTGTATTAATAAAGCTTTGAAATAATGTTACCCATGATACTCGCCCATGGTGTGCGTATGAATGATTTTATTGTAACTGATCCTGTTATACTTTCAATTATAAAATCAACCTTCACTGATCCTGCAACGGTTTGTCACGTTTAGTTTTTTCAATTAAATGGACCGCTTGTTACATACTCCTATACCCTTGGCTTTTGAAAGACACCATCTTGTAGAATAAAGTGCTGCGTCAAGGGTGGTATTACCCAGAATGTCTTGTTTTCTAGTGCTCGTAATGACGAAGCCAGAACTGCCGAAAGGGATTCTGGTCCTGCCGCTACTTATTGGAGACATTGAACTATACTCTGGACCTGCCTGGCCTCGACCAAAATGGCGCCAGTATGGGAGCGACTTGCAACTCCTTATGACGTTCTAGTTACTTAGCCTTGACGTTATGGGGGATGTATGCGGTCTTTGTGCACATGGCGGGCGGGGAAGGGTACTGACTGGGAATACGGACAACTCTATTGATGTCGATTTTTCATTATTGTTTATTGTATTAATAAAGCTAGAGATAAGTCAAGTACGTGGTAGATCAAAACATTTTCGTGTTTATGCACGCTGATGTGCTTTGAACGCTGCCCCCCCCTCATCATTTAGATTACCACCGCCCATTGCACAAAAGCGTACCGGGCGATCCCCACGCAAAAAAAAAATATATATTTTTTTTTTTTTTGCCCCGCTGGGCCCTTTTAAAGCCTCCACATCAAACCTAGAGGGTGAGGGAGGATCTACTATGCCCCCTTATGGTCATTTCCCCCTTTGTTTTGGCCTCCTCTTGTCTCTCGATCCTACCGAGAGACAAGATGGCGGCCGCTCCGGACTGTTTAGAATGTTGACAGACACCGGAAAGCCAATCAGCTTTGCTTCGCGAAGTTCCGTTACGCGTCAAGTACGCGAACCGGAGCGCTACCCGGAGCGCTGTTACAGATATATATATTTTTTTGAACGTTAATTTATCAAAATCCACTGGAGCACATATATTGAGACCTAGCAAAGGCACATCGGGCTAACAGTCCCTACAATTTTGCCAAGTTTCATGCAAATCCATTCAGCCGTTCGGGCTAAAAGTGAGGCCAACCTCCCTATGGAAATTAACATGGGAAAAACGTGTTCTGGGACCCCCCTTTTTTCTCGGCCCCCCTTGAGGAACCCCCCCCAAATTTTCAGGGGCTGCTCAGAAACAAAATGTTCAATTTTCCTGAAAATTTCAGCCAATTCCGTCCACAAACGCCAAAGTTATTAGACATAGAATTTTCAAAAATCCCATAGAGAAAAAATCCTAACTATATATACCTACTGGCGACCGCCAGTAGGTAATATATATATATATATATATATATATATATATATATATATATATATATATATATATATATATATATATATATATATATATATATATATATATATATATTCACTGAAAAAACCATAGGTTATAGACCATATATAGTTAGGAATTAGCATTTAAAAAACCTTATTTTACTCACACAAAACCATTGAAATTCCATATATAGTTAGTTGCACTAACTATATATCGCGCACCCGCAATCCACTGCTGATCATGTCACATATTACATCATTCATGACATGGTCAGTGACATCACTGATGACATCACTGATGACATCTCAAATGACATCACTGATGACATCACTGATGACAACATCCAGTGACTGTATGTTTCTGTAAAGTTAAAATATGTCTTACATATTGAAGAATGAGTGGATGTATAAGTGTCTGGATGAAGGATTTAGTAGGTGCGTGACTGACTGTATGAGTGAGTGATTAAATGTGTCTCACTGAATGCTTGGGTTAGTGACTAAACTGTCTTAATTTGTGCATCATTATGTCTGTTGTGATGTAAACTGCTGCATGTGTTGATCATTAGCTATACGAGAGGCTATATGTGTTATTAATTGGTTGCCCAAGTATTTCTATGGGAGATTGAGTTTGTGTGGGGGTGGCTGGAAGGTGTGTGACTCTATGCATAGATGTGTGAGCAGTTTATTCACTAGGTGTATGAGTTCAAGACTGCATGTGGAAACAGCTACATGGGCAGTTGACTGTGTGCATGAGTGTATTGATGAGTGAATGGATATCTCAATGCTACATGTCATAGTAAGTACATATGTTAAACACAGTACATGTGAGAGTTGGCACATATAAATAACTGTGCATGAGAGCCACTGAATGAGTGAGTGGTTGTATCGATCATTGTGAACTTGTATCAGGGATTGTATAAGAGAGTAAATATGTGTTAGTATATGTTTCAATAAGTAAGGTGTGTTTAACTGTATAGTTGAAGAAATGGAGGTGAGATTGTTTCTTTGCATGACTGACTGGGTGTGTGAGTAACTCCATGGATGAGTGGCAGTGTGTGAGTGTCTGTATACACTGAGTGTATCTAAGGTTATATTAGAGTCTGAAGAGGTTTATCGTATTAGCACAAGAATGATGTCAAATGAGATGTCATCAATGATGTCATCAGTGATGTCATTTGAGATGTCATCAGTGATGTCATCAGTGATGTCACTGACCATGTCATGAATGATGTAATATGTGACATGATCAGCAGTGGATTGCGGGAGCGCGATATATAGTTAGTGCAACTAACTATCTATGGAATTTCAATGGTTTTGTGTGAGTAAAATAAGGTTTTTTAAATGCTAATTCCTAACTATATATGGTCTATAACCTACGGTTTTTTCAGTGAATTTCAATGGTTTTTTAATAGCAAATATCATAAGCTGTCGAATGTCAAGTACGTGGTAAGTAAAAACATTTTCGTGTTTATGCACACTGATCTGCTTTGAATGCTGCCCCCCACCCCTCATTTCTATTAGGAGTACTCTCTCTTTGCAGATAGTGAAGGGTAGTTAACGCAGGCCTTTGCCCCCGTTGCCCCCGTTGTAATCCGTCGTGCCTGCTTCTCTCTCCATTTGATTGATTGTTCTCTTTGGTTCATTCTCTATTTACAAACAAGCACAGAGTCGCAATACTCTGTTTAGTCTTTGCAGATAGCGAAAAATCGTGTAAAAAAACAAAAGGAATCGAGCAAAATCAGTAGGCCACTAATGGGATCTCTTTTTGACCTCCCTAAAATAGAAACATTAGGAACAACCTGTTGATAATACCAATGTGTATGTACATAAGCGGCGTTCATTTGTGTTCACAGTACCCCTTGTTGATTGTTTGAATCGAGCATTGAATTGTTCGAAGTTGATTCTCTTAAGAATCTTCTCTGCCTGCAAACGAGGAAGAATAGGAATATTCTCTCTCCCTTTGCAGATAGTGAAGGGTAGGTAACGCAAACCTTTAACACGTCGTGCCTATTTCGTTCCTCATTGATTGATTGTTTCCCCAAACATTGACTGTTTGGGAATTGGTTCTTTTTGGAGGTATTCCCTGTTTGCAAATATACGTAGGAAAATCTTTGCAAATAGTGAAAGGGTACGTAATGCAGACCTTTCTCCCCCGTTGTAATCTGTCATGCCTATCTACTCCCCACTGATTGATGCACCTGTTTCACCTGGACCATTTACTAGAGATACGTCATCTGGCCCGACCAGAGAGCACCCCTATTGAAAAGGACATATGCAATAATAACGAAGTGATCACTGTATCCTGTTAACAGAAACTTTAGCATGAAACAACCTGGAAAGAAAAGAATAGGAAAACGAAAATCAGTAGGCCACTGATGAACATGAACTTTTATTAAACAACGAACAAAGAAACGATAACATAACGTAATGATAAAACCTATTAATGTCCTAGAAACAAGAAAACGTTAAAATATGCCAGTGGTGAGAGACCAGAAAAACAGTAAGAGAAACCAAATCACCCCTCGCTGTCCCACCGCCTGCCACGCCAAAAAAATCGATAGACTAGGGAAAATGCAAGTCAGTAGAACATCCGCCCCCACTCTGGAAACTTCCAAGGTGGGGCAGGGTTGCGGCTACCCCCAGCCGGGAGCAGCCCATATAAGGCGGGTCCTGCTGCCACGCCTCGGCCAGGAGATCCTAACGTAGGGTGTAGCCGGAGGAGAGGCCGAGGCCAGCGGGACCCGGCCAGGGGATTGCCTTTACAACGCTGAAGAGTTGCAGGGGGGGGAATATCTCCTCGACCCTCCCCTCTCTCTCCCAGTCCGGCCGCGGTGGCCCTTGACAGTTTCAGGTAGTCCCACCACATGCTCTTCCGGTCCGGCCACCAACGGTCGGGGGGCCGAGGCCGACGGGATCCGGCTGCAGCCGATAAACCAAGAAACCCGTTCATGGGGCCAGAGCCAGGGGCGTCCGGCCGACATCTACCGGAAGCCCGGCCCGAAGACGGACGGGACACTTCTTCTTTCTTGAATAATGGCTGCGACAACACTGGGGGGGGATGTCTTGCACATGCCTCCGACCCCCCCCCCTCGTCCTCATCGCCTGGTCCGGCCATAACAAATCTCAAGCGAGACGCCGTGGGGTGCACTGGGAGGGAGAGACGGTGCGAACAGGCCTCTCCCGCCTCCCCAGGTGGAGGCTTCCCAGCTGCACCCTCAGCGCTCCAGGCGCCCGGAAAAGGGTTCTTCCACTGTGGCCATGCTGCAACGTCTCGCCCGGCAGGGTGGAGCCCGTCTGCTCATTTGACCCCGCGATCGCCAGTAGCTACCGAACTCTCAAAATGGCGGTCGACCTGGCAAGAGCGGGCCCAGCATAAAGAAATGGCCCGGTCACTGGTTGACTCCACCACCGTAGTCCTCCACGACCTTGAAGATTCTAGAGGAGCCGCGGGAGTCTCCGACCCCCGATGGGGAATGACTGCCATGATCGCCCGTGGAGTGACGAAACTGTATCCGCGGGACGTCGGCGCTCCCATGCTGGCGCCAGCCTCACTTTGAATTACTAGAATCCTGCAGACCTCAGTTCCGGTGAAAGCACAGTGTGACCCGGTAGGAAAAATTGTTGCACCCCCTCCCCTTTTTGACTGATAGTTCAAACCACCGATCCTTTCCTTTGCCCTTTTAACGGAACTTTGGACTGCCTCCCCCTCTTTTACATTTTCTAGAGAAAACAAAACATTAACCACTACATTAGCATAGCAGTTGACACCAGAACTGTTTTCAAATTGAAAACCAACAACATCTTCAACAGAATCCTTTTTGTTTCTGCTGTGACCCTGCTACAGCACAGGCATTGTCCCCAGCAGTAATTCTGCAATGCCGGTAAGAATAGCTGTGGTGCCTACTGGACTCACTCACCCCCGCGGCGCCCCACGCCGTTATTTGCTGGGCGGCAACTTACTAGACATCACTTTCGTGCCATCTAGATTTCAGCGCGTTCTGCTGCCTTGGAACTATTCGCACAACAGACTGCTACTGACGACCCACCCCCAGGCAACATCTTCTGAATTTTCATAATTTGAAAGAACTAGTAACATGTCCTCATCAGGAATTCAAAAGAAATTGCCACGGTCTCTTCGTTGTTTAAATGTTTTTACTGTTTTTGTTTTGTTGTATATATTTATATGTTATTAAAGTTTTATATTCCTACTACTTTGTTGGAGTGCTATATATTTTTAATGTGACACATAATTGTAAAAACTTTGATGTACAAAGAGTCATTCCTGGAATCTTCCGCTTCAGGCTCGGTCCCCTCCCCAATCACAATACAGGATGGTTTTCAGATAGTAGGAACACGTGTGGTGTGACGGATCTCATCGGGTGTGGGCCTTGATCTACTATAACTCCTTTGAAGAGGGGTGATTCTTTACAGCTGGGGCCATAAACTACATCTGCAGGGCTAGGTGATAGCCTGGACAATCGGACACAGAGGAAGAGGAGTGTCAGAGGGTGCGGTAGTGAATAGGGCGAAAGGGAGGTGTCGGGCGGGCACAGAGTGTGATTTTCAGGGAAGAGCAGCGCAGATGGGGGGAGGTTTATTGCCGATGCATAAGACCGAGAGCGGGGGTGACCAGTGCCTGGGGAAGATGCTTGCGAGGGTGGGGAGCCATGCTACGAATAGACAGCGTGCAGAGAGTGGGTCTGGTCAAGGCATCTAAAATGGCTGCCGTGCACGACAAAAGTGTGGCATTTCAAAAAAGGCAAGATGGCGCAGACAATGTTTTTCAACACTTCCTCATTTCCTTCGAATCGAACGTTAACAGACGTTGGTGCATATTACCAAAGTTAAGCGATATTTATCGCTAACGATGCTTACCAACGAATTTTTTACCGCTAAGCATCGTCAGAAATTATCAAAGATAAACCTTGCTATTATCAAGGTTTATCGCAAATGCGATAATACACGGCCGCAATGCATGAATATCGCTAAAAAGTCAGCGATATTCATGCATTACCGAGCTAATGCTCTTAGCCATGTTATCCACCTCCCATTGGATAACATGGCTAACAACTGCTCAGGGCAGGTGTTAGCTTTTGGAGATAATCGCGCCTAGCGCGAATATCTCCAAAAGTTGGTAATAGGAGATAGATATCTTGCATGTTGTAATGCAAATTATTGTGGTATATGGAACTCATACCATAATCTCTCAGGAAAGCAGAAACTGATCCTTTTGGGACCGCCTAAAAAGGCCTAGGGGGTGAGGGGTACTCTACTTTGCCCCCTTTTCACGTTCCGAACTATTTTATTTTACTCTCTTCTGTAATTACACAAAATAGCAGCGATAAGATGCATCGGAGACACACAGTGAGAGAAAGGAGGCCGGAGATGAAGAAGAGATGTCAAATACACATTGGAGATAATATAGTGGCAGAAGGGAAGTAAATATGAGTAAACTTACCATGTAACATAAAAATGTTGCACTCTATACTATAAGTCTCATTTTATACTACAATCACTTCGCTACAACCTCATAAATTAAAAATAAAAATGAATAATGTCTCAAACAATTTTTGATTTCTAAATATAAATTTATTCTTCAGAATTTTCTAAATTTGAAAGAACTAGTAACATGTCCTCATCAGCAATTTCCTCATGAAAAGTCTGCAATGATGATTCTTGTAACTCTATGGTCTCCAAACATTCGATAAATTCGCCATCAACAGATTGATCAAAAAAATCATTCAAGTCATCTCCTCCTTGTGACAATATTTCATTATTGGTGCTGTCAATTTCAATCAATGTAGTGGAATCATTCAAGTCATCTCCTCCTTGTGACAATATTTCATTATTGGTGCTGTCCATTTCAATCAATCTAATGGAATCATACAAGTCATCTCCTCCTTGTGACAATATTTCATTATTGGTGCTCTCAATTTCAATCAATGTAGTGGAATCATTCAAGTCATCTCCTTGTGACAATATTTCATTATTGGTGCTGTCCATTTCAATCAATCTAATGGAATCATACAAGTCATCTCCTCCTTGTGACAATATTTCATTATTGGTGCTCTCAATTTCAATCAATGTAGTGGACAATTCAAAAGAAATTGCCACGGTCTCTTCATTGTGAGCCATTTTATTTTGAAATTGCTTGCTGTAAATTGCAGAAAAAAATAATCACTTTCATTTATCGTTTTTAGTAATACATAATATAAAACTAACTTTATCAAGTATTTAGTATAACAGAAGGACTGCAAATAAATAACAGAAAACATTTTTCAAATTATCTTCAAGTGTACAACATAGTTCCCCTTACAAATTAACAACTCACCTTTTTAAAAGTAGGAGAAGTGTTAGTACTGTGTAAATCAAACACCAGAAATTCACCACCAAAAATTCCTCACAAATGTACCTCAGACAGTAGTATCACAAAATGGCTGTGGTTTCCTCTCATTTGACATATATACATAACCAATTAACTTTCATCACACACAAATACAAAACCAAAGTAACATTTTAATTGGTTCTAAATTTCAACACTTTCAAATGTGTTTTCCCCATGCAATTTTCCATAGGACATTTACATACGTCTACAGCCTGAATGGCTGAACGGAATTACACCAAACTTGGCAAAATGGTACATCAAACCTAAGAGGTCAGGAAGGATCTACTATGCCCCCTTATGGTCATTTCCCCCTTCGCTTTGGCCTCCTCTTGTCTCTCAATCCTACCGAGAGACAAGATGGCGGCCGCTACGGACTGTTTGGAATGTTGACAGACGCCGGAGAACCAATCAGCTTCGCAAAGCTCCGTAGCGCGAAAAGTACGCGAAGCGGAGCGCTGTTACAGATATATATCTTTTTTTGAACGTTAATTTCTCAAAATCCACTGGAGCACATATATTGAGACCTAGCAAAGGCACATCGGGCTACCAGTCCCTAATATTTTGCCAAGTTTCGTGCAAATCCATTCAGCCGTTCGATTATTATTATTATTATTTTTTTTTGCCCCACGGGGCCCTTTTAAAACCTCCACATCAAACCTAGGGGGTCAGCGAGGATCTACTATGCCCCCTTATGGTCATTTGCCCCTTCGCTTTGGCCTCCTCTTGTCTCTCGATCCTACCGAGAGACAAGATGGCGGCCGCTACGGACTGTTTGGAATGTTTACAGACGCCGGAGAACCAATCAGCTTCGCTTCACAAAGCTCCGTTGCGCGAAAAGTACGCGAACTGGAGCGCTGCCCGGTCCGCTGTTACAGATATATATCTTTTTTTGAACGTTAATTTCTCAAAATCCACTGAAGCACATATATTGAGACCTACAAAAGGCACATCGGGCTACCAGTCCCTACAATTTTGCCAAGTTTCGTGCAAATCCATTCAGCCGTTCGGGCTAAAAGTGAGGCCAACCGCCCTATGGAAAACTCAATGTTAAAAACACGTTTTGGGACCCCCCTTTTTTCTCGGCCCCCCCTTGACGAACCCCCCCCCAAATTTTCAAGGGCTGCTCAGAAACAAAATGTGCCATTTTCCTGAAAATTTCAGCCAATTCCGTCCACAAACGCCAAAGTTATTAGACATAGAATTTTCAAAAATCCCATAGGGAAAAAATCCTAACTATATATACCTACTGGCGACCGCCAGTAGGTAATATATATATATGTATATATATGTGTATATATATATATATATATATATATATATATATATATATATATATATATATATATATATATATATATATATATATATATATATATATATCCACACAAACACCAGATTCCCAAAGTGAAGTGGACCACTCGGAAGCTTCTTGTTGAAAACACCTGGTTTATTCACAACTTGCCCGTGACATGAAGCATGATTGCAGTTTCAAAAAATGTTCTGGCCAAACGCGTTTTGGGATCTCAATTTCCCTTCATCTGTGGCGCTTCGTAAATGCAAGCGATCTCGCTGTGTCTTAAAGTGTTCTGTTCAACGCCTGCCCCTGGGCGGGGGCGTTGCCGAGCCAACAGCCTGATGGGCGTTGTATTGTCAATAATAACTCCCAAGTGGGTAAGCAAGTTCGTTCGCCAATAAACTGAATTTTTACCCCAGTGGGTTGAGAGAGCAACCAGCTCCTTTGACACGCAGCTTTATAGATGCAAACAGTGTTTGTGTTAGCGCGCACTGGAATAGCGCTCACACAGCTTCCCTCCATACGCAATAACCCAGTGGTGTTGCGGGTCCGTAACTCAATACGTGGGTCCTCTTCGCGACCGAGATAGCCGCTAACATTCACACAAACACCAGATTCCCAAAGTGAAGTGGACTACTCGGAAGCTTCTTGTTGAAAACACCTGGTTTTTTCACAACTTGCTCGTGACATGAAGCATGATTGCAGTTTCAAAAAATGTTCTGGCCAAACGCGTTTCGAGATCTCCATTTCCCTTCATCTGTGGCACTTCGTAAATGCAAGCGATCTCGCTGTGTCTTAAAGTGTTCTGTTCAACGCCTGCCCCTGCGTGGGGGTGTGGCCGAGCCAACAGCCTGCTGGGCGTTGTAGTGTCAATAATAACTCCCAAGTGGGTAAGCAAGTTCGTTCGCCAATAAACTGAATTTTTACCCCAGTGGGTTGAGAGAGCAACCAGCTCCTTTGACACGCAGCTTTATAGATGCAAACAGTGTTTGTGTGAGCGCGCACTGGAATAGCGCTCACACAGCTTCCCTCCATACGCAATAACCCAGTGGTGTTGCGGGTCCGTAACTCAATACGTGGGTCCTCTTCGCGACCGAGACGGCCGCTAACATCCACACAAACACCAGATTCCCAAAGTGAAGTGGACCACTCGGAAGCTTCTTGTTGAAAACACCTGGTTTATTCACAACTTGTTCGTGACATGAAGCATGATTGCAGTTTGCGTATGGAGGGAAGCTGTGTGAGCGCTATTCCAGTGCGCGCTCACACAAACACTGTTTGCATCTATAAAGCTGCGTGTCAAAGGAGCTGGTTGCTCTCTCAACCCACTGGGGTAAAAATTCAGTTTATTGGCGAACGAACTTGATTACCCACTTGGGAGTTATTATTGACACTACAACGCCCAGCAGGCTGTTGGCTCAGCCACGCCCCCGCCCATGGGCAGGCGTTGAACAGAACACTTTAAGACACATCGATATCGCTTGCATTTACGAAGCGCCACAGATGAAGGGAAATGGAGATCCCGAAACGCGTTTGGCCAGAACATTTTTTGAAACTGCAATCATGCTTCATGTCACGAGCAAGTTGTGAATAAACCAGGTGTTTTCAACAAGAAGCTTCCGAGTGGTCCACTTCACTTTGGGAATCTGGTGTTTGTGTGGATGTTAGCGGCCGTCTCGGTCGCGAAGAGGACCCACATATTGAGTTACGGACCCGCAACACCACTGGGTTATTGCGTATGGAGGAAAGCTGTGTGAGCGCTATTCCAGTGCGTGCTCACACAAACACTGTTTGCATCTATAAAGCTGCGTGTCAAAGGGGCTGGTTGCTCTCTCAACCCACTGGGGTAAAAATTCAGTTTATTGGCGAAAGAACTTGCTTACCCACTTGGGAGTTATTATTGACACTACAATGCCCAGCAGGCTGTTGGCTCAGCCACGCCCCCGCCCAAGGGCAGGCGTTGAACAGAACACTTTAAGACACAGCAAGATCGCTTGCATTTACGAAGCGCCACAGATGAAGGGAAATGGAGATCCCGAAACGCGTTTGCCCAGAATATTTTTTGAAACTGCAATCATGCTTCATGTCACGAGCAAGTTGTGAATAAACCAGGTGTTTTCAACAAGAAGCTTCTGAGTGGTCCACTTCACTTTGGGAATCTGGTGTTTGTGTGGATGTTAGCGGCCGTCTCGGTCGCGAAGAGGACCCACGTATTGAGTTACGGACCCGCAACACCACTGGGTTATTGCGTATGGAGGAAAGCTGTGTGAGCGCTATTCTAGTGCGTGCTCACACAAACACTGTTTGCATCTATAAAGCTGCGTGTCAAAGGGGCTGGTTGCTCTCTCAACCCACTGGGGTAAAAATTCAGTTTATTGGCGAAAGAACTTGCTTACCCACTTGGGAGTTATTATTGACACTACAACGCCCAGCAGGCTGTTGGCTCGGCCACGCCCCCGCCTAAGGGCAGGCGTTGAACAGAACACTTTAAGACACAGCGAGATCGCTTGCATTTACGAAGCGCCACAGATGAAGGGAAATGGAGATCCCGAAACGCGTTTGGCCAGAATATTTTTTGAAACTGCAATCATGCTTCATGTCACGAGCAAGTTGTGAATAAACCAGGTGTTTTCAACAAGAAGCTTCTGAGTGGTCCACTTCACTTTGGGAATCTGGTGTTTGTGTGGATGTTAGCGGCCGTCTCGGTCGCGAAGAGGACCCACGTATTGAGTTACGGACCCGCAACACCACTGGGTTATTGCGTATGGAGGGAAGCTGTGTGAGCGCTATTCCAGTGCGCGCTCACACAAACACTGTTTGCATCTATAAAGCTGCTTGTCAAAGGAGCTGGTTGCTCTCTCAACCCACTGGGGTAAAAATTCAGTTTATTGGCGAAGGAACTTGCTTACCCACTTGGGAGTTATTATTGACACTACAACACTCAGCAGGCTGTTGGCTCGGCCACGCCCCCGCCCAGGGGCAGGCGTTGAACAGAACACTTTGAGACACAGCGAGATCACTTGCATTTACGAAGCGCCACAGATGAAGGGAAATGGAGATCCCGAAACGCGTTTGGTCAGAACATTTTTTGAAACTGCAATCATGCTTCATGTCATGAGCAAGTTGTGAATAAACCAGGTGTTTTCAACAAGAAGCTTCCGAGTGGTCCACTTCACTTTGGGAATCTGGTGTTTGTGTGGATGTTAGCGGCCTTCTCGGTCGCGCAGAAGACCCACGTATTCAGTTACAGACCCGCAACACCACTGGGCCCTCAGGGCACGTATGTGACCCACATGGCACTTTGAAAATGCCAAAAAGTGCATTTTCCAAAGAAATTGCAAAATATTACCAACCTGAAGTTGGTGGTATTTTGCGTTACCTTAAGCCAAAAGTTGCACAACTTGCGTGCTTCCTATATTGCATTTAAGGAAACGCAATTTGCGATTCCTTAAATGCAATAGCAAAATAAGGAATTGCGAATTCTGCGAATCCTTATTTTGCATGTGGGATTTTGTGTGCTACATAGCACACTGCCCTAATTGCGATCACAAATGCTGAAATTCTGCGAATTTCAGTGTTTGCGAAAGCAATTAGGCTTCCTACATATGGCCCATAGAGAAAAAGTGTCAAAAAACAAGAGAAAAGAAATGAGTAATGAGAATGAAATGAGAGCAATAGGAAATAGAAGAATATAATTAATGTGTGTTTAAATGTATTGGAATGTAGTTCATCTTAAAAAAGCTTAATATTAATGGTGGAAACTTAGTGCCAAAGGTTGTCAGAATCAGAACGAAACTCGCTCTAGTGGTCCCATAGGGTCAAGAAAAATGAAAAAGGAGATGTAATATAAGTAGTACAATGTCGAACCCACAGTGACCCAGTAGAAGGCAGAACGCCAACACGCGTAGATCTTGATTATACTTAGAAGGACCATGAAATGTAGATAAATCGATGCCAAAAATAAAGAAGAGACACCCACCTGAAGAGTGAACCAGTGTTTGTTTTATCGTGCCACCAGAGTGGATGTTTTTAAGAAGAAACATCAATGGATATATATATATTGGCATTAGAGAACTATATCGAAGTTAAAAGAATTCCAAGAGGGTTACGTATTTTTACTATGCCCACGCATCCAGACACGAAAGTTGAGCTATTAGAAGAATGGGCTGATAATAACACTGAGTGCTCCGTGAATATGATGCACATATTAATTAAACACGCCAAGATTGATCTAACGGAACTAACAAAACAACTTGAGGAAATGGAAGTCAAAGTGCAAAGCCATACTGATCAGACAGATATAACAAAGATACGAAAAGAAATGGATGCAAGGTTGGAAAAGTATGAAATTGAAATACATGAGCGTAAAAAACGTAAATTCAAGAGAGATGAACTAGATTATAAATATGACAGAATCCTAACCTTTGCAAAACGTTTTGATAAACTGAAGAAGAATTATCCAATGCAAAAGTCAACATCAATCAGTACAAGTGCAAGTCAATCAGTAGTGAGTGAACCTGAAACTTCAGGTGGAATTAGGAGTACCCCAAAGGTGAATTTTTTTGAGGAAATGCACCTGATGTACATGGATCAAACAATGTCACGAGGGAGAGGACGCGGCAGAAACACGAACAGAGGCCGAGGAAGAGGGAAAAATGTGTCTCTAGTACCAGAAAAACCAGACGGTCAAAACACAAAAAGGCAGAACCAATTGGCAACACAATTGTGTTAAATGAGAAGATCACATGTAATTCACAATATGCAATATACATTATTGAATGCAATTGCGGCAGCAAATACATTGGAAGTACGACTTGCACTTTGCGCAAACGCATTTTGGAACACTTTAGAGCGGTGAAAAATAGAGACACCTCATATGCGACCGCCAAACACATGATGGTGTGCCAGAAGGGATATTGGAGATCAATGTGTTATTATGGCATAAAAACAGTCACGTTCAATGAACGGGCGGGAACATAACTAGAAAACTTCGCCAAATGGAACCAAAATACATTGTGAGACTCAAAACAAAGACCACCGAGAGGCATGAATTATGACGAGGAGCTTTATACACATTAGGAATAATATGAGTGAGAAGATCTAAACTTATAAGGGACAACCTTTTTTTTGATGAATTGACTGTGGATATTATATCCTGTGAACAAGTGGAAACTGTGAATGATTGCATCAAAATACTAGGAAAAGTTGTATTTTGGGTACAATAGAAAACTATTGACATAACCAAATGCTAATGGAATTATGAGTACTATACTCAAAAACAGCATGGATACATACATATATAATAGTAATGATAAGGTTTTTATCTACCAAGATATGGCACGTTGAAAATATCAAAACTAAATTGCAATGTTTACAACAAATGTGTATAATGAAAAAAGTATTGATGGTTATGTCAAATTGTAGATCAAAAAATCCTCCACGTAAGACAGTTATTGTATATCAAATCTTTTCTTTGTAAAATCTGGATACTAATGAATGGATGTATAAAATACACTACAATGCCCAGAATGCCACATAACGGTCCTCTGGGATTAAATAGTATAGAAAGAGAAGACTCACTAACCGTGAGCAAAGCCGAGTAGGCTGAAACGCGTTGGTTGGGATCTGTGCAAACATTGGGATCTGTCCTTTGTGGGCCCACGCCCACAAAGGACTACTTTTCCGCTAACGTTCTTTCCCCCTTATAATGTATATGGTGGCCAGCTGTATAGCCTATGCCCATCTGCTGCAACTGTTCTTTCCAATGCTGTATTGGGTGTTGTGATTGGTGCTGTGGTTCCTGAGATTACCCGCCTCAAAGGTTTGGGCTCTCTCTTTATTATATTAGTATAGATGTGAGATTCATATTTTAACACGAGTTCATTGTGCACAAGCTGTATTTCATGAAGACCTCAAAACTTGCTTTTCTTTCCTAGTATGACCATATGAAATTAATAGTCTGAAGTCTATGGGAACCTTTCGTAAAGTTTCTACTTTCACATTTGTAGCTTACATGACTGAACTTGCAACAACATTGTTACTTCCTAGAGCACATGCCTGGGAAAGAACTGACAAAGGATGAGAACATGAACATGCCTACTTCCTGAATGTCACAAGCAATCATATGACTAAAGTAAAGTGGTCCCGAGGAAAAGGCAAAGAAATGGATTACTTAATTCTTCCGGATTTGTATACTTTTACCAACTACATCATCTCATCCTATCGGAACTGAACAATGGGACAGACTGATCCAACAAATTTGGTGATGTCAAGGGGTGTTAACCAGAAATTGATGGAGTATAATTGCCTAAACTCTGGACAAGGGCGGTTTCTATCTTGTCCATCTCCCCTCTAACCATCTTGCGGTATAGAGAATGACGATTTGTACTTCCAGAAACAACGCAAACTGTGACGAAATGCTGCATTTGCTGCCGGCTGGTATGCTTGTGTAGTGGAATCTTTCCGGCTGGAATGTTTCTGACAAACAGCTGAGGCACTGATACTGCAGTACTGACAGGGGCAGACAATCCTGCCCATGAACTGGAACTGGTCATTGGGTGATTTGATTTTGTTAACTTTCATCAATAGTGTTTGATGAGAGTAATTGATTTCCTATAAAACTCACTTCCTTAGGATAAAATCGCCCTTGGTTGAGGAAGATAGCTCCCTTCATATTGAAATTCACAAGATAATGCTTATTAAATCTGTACAAATTCATAAAAATTAGATATGTATGCTAATTATTTGAAATGTGATAAAAATACAATTTGAGATAAAATACTCTGCTGAGTTTATTTCATTATTTGTTGTGGCACAATAATCTGCTTTAAAATTAATTGATCTAAAGGTAGAATTGCCTGGTAAATTCCATCAGAATAAATGAATGTTAAAAATTATCTTATTACAAGTCCACTCCTCATATGATAATTGTTCATCCCCTAAGTGTCATAGTCCATTTCAGTACAGAACAAGATCCATCAGAGGACCTAAGAGATTTATTATGGTAGCTGAGGTTATTTTGAGGTTAAGAGCTAGAAGATCAATTTAAAAATAAATAAGGCCCCACATGTTAAGGCTACACAAGTGTTATGCCTCACAAGGTCTCAACCGTAGGTAGATTCAGACGGAGGTTAAATATGAGACCCTGGATCATAAGGTTGATAATTGCACCTACATATGGGAAATGTGTACTATGTAACTGAGAATAAGCATCAGGTAAACTACCAAAGTAGAAGCGTGTACAAATGCATGAGCCACATTATACGTTAAATAGGGAAATCAGGGAGACACACCAGTGAGTCACTGCACACACACAAACATGTTGTTAAAGAGAGAAATCAGAGAAACACCATAGTCATATACCATGTTCGTCATAAATAAGATTCTGGAGGTCCAAAAAAATCTAGTGTGTTAATACTTGGGCAGCCCTTTTAGAAAATAGGAATATGATCTAGTTGCATCACTGGAAGATTCTTCTCTTGGAGTGTGAAGACAGCAGAAGTGGTTTCTCTAGTCCTCTGTATCCATAATGGTACTCTGCTGTGGTACTTTGCATCATTTTAGTGTGCAAGTTGTTTATGATTCTTCTGGCCATGTATAGGTGCCATATTGATTGGAAATATCACGATTATCCCTTATTCACTGATGCATCTTACTGTAGATCAGTGTTGCCCTTTGGCCATCACATCTGCCCTTTCCAACCCTCCCATGCATGTGCTGACTGTAGTGAGTAGTGCAAGTGAGGCAGCTCTGTTGTCCAGGTGCCACAAGGTAGCTATGGATTTAGTTAGTGTGTAGTGGAAGTAGACAGGAGATTAACAAAGGTTTGCAGTATTTCATGTACACTCTAAGGATTTTATAGCTCCTGGGCTATTTATTAGTTGACCATGCATCAGCAAAGCATTTCCCAACCTATTTCACAATCCTACAATTAGCAGCTGCTCCAAGATGGTATGTTATCAAGATGGAGGCGCTGCAGCAGTTGACTGACCACCTAATACATAAATATTTGTGTTGGTGATCCAAAAGGGATTGCATATCTTCATCCAGAATGTGTAATCACTCATTGATGGCTATGTTCTGTACCATGAAGCAGACCTACAGAAGTTCAACAATTTTCGGTGTTTCAAATTGGCTCCTGAATATGTCCTGGTGCAGGTAGAGGAATCTCTGTTTCAACAGTTCAGTTGAATTGTGTTACGAGGAGATCTCTTCTGTCTCCTTGAAGGAATGCCATCAAACGCATTTAGGAGGTATTCACTGCCACCTGTGCGAAAGGTTGCCTGAACAGATTACTCTAGCAGCTCATTACTACAGAGATTGTTGGGGAAAAGAGCTGGAAATAAAGTGCAAACAATACGTGCCATACTGTGCTCGGTGGAAACTAAGGTTTTGACGAAGGCCTTCAGCAATTCCCAGTTAACCATCCGGAAGCATTGTTACATGGCTTTAAATGATGTTCCAGAGTTGCACCAGCAGGAAAATGGTCAGGCCATTTTAGATTGTATTAGCGAGACCAGAACACCCATATGCTGCTGTGCATTTGGACAAGCTATTACATAATTTGTTTCATAACTGTCATGGCAACTGGGGCACCTATTCTTCTTGTAGTAAATACTGCACAACCAATATTAATCCGTTGGCTGCTGCCGTCGGCCAATGGACGTCGTGTGCACTATCTTGGTAGTGCTGCGCACGTTCTTTGGCCGACGCTGCCCCACCCGTTTTTCGAACGTTCAGCACTAGAGCTGAACGTTCGACGCAACCAACGGGTTAAAATTATTGAGAAAGGCATTTTAGTGATATTTACAAAAGGTATTTATGTTTAAGAAGACGACAGATGTAATAGTACATTAGATACCCTCTTAAATACTGTAAGTGGGATAAGTGCAAAGGTTAGTAGCTGTTAGACCTGGCACCATTGGCGTGGGTCTAACTTCCATTTTTTCTTTTGCCTCATGTGTGTTTGCTGGTGTTAGATGCTTTGGGCACTGTGCTACTGCTGTCCAGTGGCACTGTGCGAGCGTCCCTACTGTAAATGAATGTTTTGATTAATGAATCCATGATTGACTATTTGGTTTACTTGTCAGACCCTAGTATGGTGCAATGAGTGTGCTCAGGGCGTATAAATCCAAATGCTGCTAGTGGGCTTGCAGCACTGGTTCTGCCACCCTCAGAAATGGCCTTGTAAAACGTGACTAAGGTCTGCCATTGCAGAGCCTGCATGCAGTCTGGTACTGTCATGCTGACTGGGCAAGTGCACCCACTTGCCAGTCCCTAAACCTTCCCTTGTCTTCATATTAGTCACCCCTAGGGTAGGCGCAAGGGTAGGGTGCATTGTAAGTATAAGGTAGGACAAGCCCTGATCTGTGTGGCATGTCATAATAGTGAATTACAGCCATTTTTCATTTTTCACTATTGCAAGGCTTCCTGTTCTCCATAGGCCAGAATGGGCTGCTAGATTATTACATGTTATAATCCTAGCAGACTCAGAGAACATGGTAGAAATTCGAGTTTAGTATGCCTGGACTCAGAATAATGAAATGCATCTTTTAGTGAAGTTTATTTTAATATTCTGTGTTTGCCTAACCATTTGAGCCTGCCTCTGCGAGGTTGTGTATTCCTTTGTCTGGTTTTGTGAGTGACAGGGCTTGGGGATTCCAAGAGACAGGCTAGGGCAGCCCGGTGGTGAATGGAGAGATCTGCATCTAGATGGGAGGGAGGAGTTGTACCTGGGACCTGACTAGAGCTGGGGCTTCCCTCTACAATGCCGGCTCCACCCCCTGTGGTGTGTCTGATGTCTCTGCCCTGCACCCTGAAAGAAGCAAAGGAAGCCTGTCAACAAAGTGCTCCGGCAATGTACTTGCCTTCCACAATGCTGGCTCCACCTCCTGTGGGCCTTTTGATGTGTCTGCCCTGCGCTGTGAAAGGAAAGGAGAAGTCAGGTAAACAGAGTGCTTCAGAACTGGCTTGAACTGGGCACAGGCCACACTCCCCTCAGAGAACAAAGGATTTTGGGGTATAAGTATTCGGACCCTGATCCAAAGAAATTAGTGTTGTGTCTTGAGCTGAGCCGCGTGTTAATTAGCCACGAGTTGCCGGGCTGCGTTCCTCGTGGACAGCTCGAGTATGATGCTAAAGTTGGTATGTTTTGAATGTGTGTTGGGTTCGGGAGTTATGTCGTTGTAGTTGTTATGACAGAGTTCAGAGAGAAGACTGACCGGCGGCTGCGTCCGCAACTCCTGGATGCTGCGAGGATTAAAGCTAATAAATGAGATTATATCTCTAAAGAATCTCGAGTAGTTCTTTACAACAATGGCGACGATGGAGCTTGAATCCTCTTGAAAGAACCAGCGTATTTTCATTTTGGATTAAATTCATTTCGGCACACTAAAAAGGATTCAACGTCACCTTGAAGAGCCTCTGATTTTGTATGGTACATGTATTGCTACATACAGAGAACAATTCAGAAAAGGGGGTGGTGATGAACAGAGTGTCTGAATTAAGCAGACCACTCTTACACAGTCCAAAGATCAGGGCTTGATCCATCACCGTTTTTTAGCTCACTGCACCATCCCAGCTCAGAACCTGGCTATATGCAAATTAGTCTGTTCCTGTCCCAGTGCATGATGGGAACAGGGCAAACCAAACTACCAAGCCAATTCTTATACTGGGAAGGAAACAAGCTTCCGGGGACCGGTTTCTGGCATTTCAGCCGTCGTCGGCCCGGCTTGCTTGAATCCTGATGGTGCAATGAGCAAGGGACTCACATCTGAGTATACCCTTCCACGCTTATGGTGGACAAAATGATTCAGAAAAGGGGGTGGTGATGAACAGAGTGTCTGAATTAAGCAGACCACTCTTACCCAGTCCAAAGATCAGGGCTTGATCCATCACCGTTTTTTAGCTCACTGCACCATCCCAGCTCAGAACCTGTCTATATGCAAATTAGTCTGTTCCTGTCCCAGTGCATGATGGGAACAGGGCAAACCAAACTACCAAGCCAATTCTTATACTGGGAAGGAAACAAGCTTCCGGGGACCGGTTTCTGGCATTTCAGCCGTCGTCGGCCCGGCTTGCTTGAATCCTGATGGTGCAATGAGCAAGGGACTCACATCTGAGTATACCCTTCCACGCTTATGGTGGACAAAATGATTCAGAAAAGGGGGTGGTGATGAACAGAGTGTCTGAATTAAGCAGACCACTCTTACCCAGTCCAAAGATCAGGGCTTGATCCATCACCGTTTTTTAGCTCACTGCACCATCCCAGCTCAGAACCTGGCTATATGCAAATTAGTCTGTTCCTGTCCCAGTGCATGATGGGAACAGGGCAAACCAAACTACCAAGCCAATTCTTATACTGGGAAGGAAACAAGCTTCCGGGGACCGGTTTCTGGCATTTCAGCCGTCGTCGGCCCGGCTTGCTTGAATCCTGATGGTGCAATGAGCAAGGGACTCACATCTGAGTATACCCTTCCACGCTTATGGTGGACAAAATGATTCAGAAAAGGGGGTGGTGATGAACAGAGTGTCTGAATTAAGCAGACCACTCTTACCCAGTCCAAAGATCAGGGCTTGATCCATCACCGTTTTTTAGCTCACTGCACCATCCCAGCTCAGAACCTGGCTATATGCAAATTAGTCTGTTCCTGTCCCAGTGCATGATGGGAACAGGGCAAACCAAACTACCAAGCCAATTCTTATACTGGGAAGGAAACAAGCTTCCGGGGACCGGTTTCTGGCATTTCAGCCGTCGTCGGCCCGGCTTGCTTGAATCCTGATGGTGCAATGAGCAAGGGACTCACATCTGAGTATACCCTTCCACGCTTATGGTGGACAAAATGATTCAGAAAAGGGGGTGGTGATGAACAGAGTGTCTGAATTAAGCAGACCACTCTTACCCAGTCCAAAGATCAGGGCTTGATCCATCACCGTTTTTTAGCTCACTGCACCATCCCAGCTCAGAACCTGGCTATATGCAAATTAGTCTGTTCCTGTCCCAGTGCATGATGGGAACAGGGCAAACCAAACTACCAAGCCAATTCTTATACTGGGATGGAAACAAGCTTCCGGGGACCGGTTTCTGGCATTTCAGCCGTCGTCGGCCCGGCTTGCTTGAATCCTGATGGTGCAATGAGCAAGGGACTCACATCTGAGTATACCCTTCCACGCTTATGGTGGACAAAATGATTCAGAAAAGGGGGTGGTGATGAACAGAGTGTCTGAATTAAGCAGACCACTCTTACCCAGTCCAAAGATCAGGGCTTGATCCATCACCGTTTTTTAGCTCACTGCACCATCCCAGCTCAGAACCTGGCTATATGCAAATTAGTCTGTTCCTGTCCCAGTGCATGATGGGAACAGGGCAAACCAAACTACCAAGCCAATTCTTATACTGGGAAGGAAACAAGCTTCCGGGGACCGGTTTCTGGCATTTCAGCCGTCGTCGGCCCGGCTTGCTTGAATCCTGATGGTGCAATGAGCAAGGGACTCACATCTGAGTATACCGTTCCACGCTTATGGTGGACAAAATGATTCAGAAAAGGGGGTGGTGATGAACAGAGTGTCTGAATTAAGCAGACCACTCTTACCCAGTCCAAAGATCAGGGCTTGATCCATCACCGTTTTTTAGCTCACTGCACCATCCCAGCTCAGAACCTGGCTATATGCAAATTAGTCTGTTCCTGTCCCAGTGCATGATGGGAACAGGGCAAACCAAACTACCAAGCCAATTCTTATACTGGGAAGGAAACAAGCTTCCGGGGACCGGTTTCTGGCATTTCAGCCGTCGTCGGCCCGGCTTGCTTGAATCCTGATGGTGCAATGAGCAAGGGACTCACATCTGAGTATACCCTTCCACGCTTATGGTGGACAAAATGATTCAGAAAAGGGGGTGGTGATGAACAGAGTGTCTGAATTAAGCAGACCACTCTTACCCAGTCCAAAGATCAGGGCTATGCTCAGACATGAGTCCCTTGCTCATTGCACCATCAGGATTCAAGCAAGCTGGGCCGAAGACGGCTGTAATGCCAGAAACTGGTCCCCGGAAGCTTGTTTCCTTTCCAGTGAAGAATTGGCTTGGTAGTTTGGTCTGCCCTGTTCCCATGATGCACTGGGCCAGGTACAGACTAATTTGCATATAGCCAGGTTCTGAACTGGGATGGTGCAGTGAGCTAAAAAACGGTGATGGATCAAGCCCTGATCTGTTGACTGGGTAGGAGTGTTCTGATTAACTCAGATACTCTGTCCATCACCACCCCCTTTTTGTAAATTATTTTGGCCACCATGAGTGTGGAAGGGTATGCTCAGACATGAGTCCCTTGCTCATTGCACCATCAGGATTCAAGCAAGCCGGGCCGAAGACGGCTGTAATGCCAGAAACCGGTCCCCGGAAGCTTGTTTCCTTTCCAGTGAAGAATTGGCTTGGTAGTTTGGTCTGCCCTGTTCCCATGATGCACTGGGCCAGGGACGGACTAATTTGCATATAGCCAGGTTCTGAACTGGGATGGTGCAGTGAGCTAAAAAACGGTGATGGATCAAGCCCTGATCTGTTGACTGGGTAGGAGTGTTCTGATTAACTCAGATACTCTGTCCATCACCACCCCCTTTTTGTAAATTACATACAGAGAACAGCATTCAGTGAGGATCGTGACAACGGTGAACAGCATTCAGTGAGGATTGAAACACCCATTTAAGGTATTACCTATTTATTTCAGTTTTCTATGAAATTAATTGGATGGACTTGGGAGTAGTGATTTTCCATTCGGAAATGACTGTCGTTACACTAATGGCGAATCTTCAACGTTGTACACTTCGTAAAATGTGGATATCATAACTCATTTGTATTTTGTGGCTACTCACTGTGCATCTTTTGAGTTGGAGTTCCACTGTCGTGGTGTTACGAATTACGGTGCAACGAGATTCTGCCACCCTCTCAAGTTGACGTGCATGGAACTTTGCTTTATTGCGTGTTAATCATTCAGCGTCGGAACGCTGTTAGTTCACACAGCGTGTGTCGTCTATACGTTCAGGGTCACGCAACGTGACTCCATTTTGGAAAGTAACTTTGTTTTCTCAAACGGAATTCAAGTTCGAGCCACTGACATAGCGTTAGTTTGAAAACCAGGATTGAAGACTTACATCGTCTATCTTTCTTCTGTGACACGTACACAGTGTGTCATTTAAAGGTACTTTTGCGCTTAGATATATTGCGCATAATTTTAATTGAATCTTGTTCATCGAACTGACTTGTGGTGCTCGTCATTATTTTCTTCCTCTTCTATGGCTCATGAAACAGACTTATTCTTAGTTTTCCGATTATTAAGGGAATTTGGAGCTTATTATACATTCTTTATTGTATATCCAAGTGTGAGTTTTGTTTTTACTTTTTATTACAATGGCAACTACCACTATGAACCTACCTGCTCCTCAGGCATTTTTGATTAAGGACTGTGAAGTATCCAGTCAGAGATGGGAGGAATGGAGAGACTATTTGATCAATTACCTTGATACGTTTGAAAGCAAGGAATTGCCTCCTGAGAGAAAGAAAAATATCTTATTACATTGTCTGGGTCCAGGTGGATTGAATGTTTATAATAGAATTGAAAAGAGAACAGTTGCTGGCAGTGAAGTCAATGTGTTCCCCCAAGCCATAGCAGACCTTAACGCGTACTTTGCTCCCACTGTTTGCAAGGCTGTGCATCGATTTAATTTCTACCATAGGAAGCAAGAACCCAACGAGAGGGTTGAAGACTACATTGCTTCACTAAGGAGATTGGCGTTGTCTTGCAAGTTTGGCATAATGGAAGAAGAATTGATACGTGACCAGCTTGTCATGCATTGCAATAATCAGAATTCGCAGGACAAGCTGTGGATTAATGGAGACTCTAGTCTACGGGAGATTTCAGCTATTATTAGTAAGGCTGAGCTTACTTCGAGATGTGCTAGAACTGTAGTGGGCAAAGCAAAAGCAGAGAGTGGTGATGAAGTGATCCAGATTGTTAGAGTTCCTAGTCAAGTCAACTTAGATAAAGGGAAAGGCAAACCAGTGTATAAGACTAAGAACAAATCCAAAGAACCCATCAACTCAAGAATCGGAAAAGGAAATTGTTACCGCTGTGGGAGCTCTTCACACCTAGCCAATGACAAAAAATGCCCAGCTCTTGGTCAGAAATGTGCTTATTGCAAAATGTCTGGTCATTTTGCCAAAGCATGCAAGAATTCTAAGTCAGTCAAGTGTGTAGTTGAAGAGTGTGAAGACGATGATGAGAGTGCCAGTTCTGAAACTTTTGATTACAATGTGTGTACTATTTATGATGACAATGTGTGTACTATTTATGATGACGACGTGATTGAAGATCATGGGAAAAGAAGGAAGAAGCCTGTTTGTGAGATAGTGATGAATGGTATCCCGGTTAAGTTAACAGCAGATTCTGGTTCCCTATACTCTATTGTTAACAAAGATAGATGGGAGGAGGTGCTCTGTCCCAAGTTAGGAGGTTTTTTCGACAAGCCTGACATCCGTCCAGTGGGCTATACGGGTAAGCCGATTGAATTGTTGGGTGTTCGTGTACTAGAATTTGTATTTACAGGGAGATCTGCCTCTTGCAAACTGTACGTATCAAGAGCTGGTCCATGTGTTTTAGGCTGGTGGGACCAAGGCGAGTTGGGTATACGCTTGGATCCTAATAGCTTGGATCCTGTTTTGTGCATTGATTCTTTACAAACTTGTAACCCTAATGACATTTTTTCTAAATTTCCTAAGGTTTTTTCAGGAGACGTGGGAGAACTCCGTGGTTTTGCACACAGGATCGTTCTCAAAGATAATGCCAAACCTGTGATTCACAAGGTTAGGAATATTCCTGTAGGAGTTAAGGACGAGGTTAAGAACGAAATACAGAAGCTAGTTGACAAAGATTATAGAATGCATAGAGTCATCCGATTGGGTCGCCCCCTTGGTGGTCGCACGCAAAGACAACGTAAAAATCTGTTTGTGTGTGGACCTCAGGGAGCTAAATAAAAACGTTTTTATTGATGTATTCCCATTACCCAACATTTCGGAGTTATTGTCAGCTACCAAGGACATGGTGTGGTTCTCTAGTATGGATTTGACCTCCGCTTACCATCAGGTTCCTCTTCATAAGGAAAGTAGGTATCTGACTGCTTTCATCACCCCGTTTGGTTTGTTTGAATTCAAGCATGTACCTTTTGGGTTAGCCTCTGCAGCTGCCATGTTCCAGCGCATTATGTACAAGGTGTTCAAGGATATCAAAAACGTACTTTTTTTCCAGGACGACATTCTTGTAATGGGTAAAGAGAATCAGGATCATGATTTGTTGTTGTGCAGAGTTTTGCAGGTTTTGGAAAGCAAGGGTCTCACTGCTGAGAGATCTAAGTGCAAGATTGGTAGGAAGAGCGTCACTTATTTAGGTCACGAGATAAGTGCATGTGGTATCCTTCCCAAATCTGATCTTGTTGATGCTATACTTAAGGCTCCCGTTCCTAAGAGTAAGGATGAGGTCAGGTCATTCCTTGGACTCGCAGAGTACTATTCAAAGTTTGTGCACAATTTTGCTGACAAAATGTATCCTATCAGACAGTTGCTGAAAAAGGGATCCATTTTTGAGTAGTCTGATGCTTGTCAGGTAAGCCTAGATGGCGTGAAAAGAGACATCTGTTCGGCCCCAGCCCTTAAAGGATTCGATCCCAAGCTTAAGAGCTTCATTACGACTGACGCAAGTGGCAAGGGCCTTGGTGCGGTCCTATCACAGCTACAAAGTGATGGTTCGGAGTGTGTAGTAGCTTTTGCTTCAAGAGCTTTGACTGTCGCTGAGGAAAACTACTCAGTGATCGAAAAAGAAGCCATGGGTTGCCTTTGGGGGTCTTAAGCATTTTAGGCAGTATATTTGGGGTGCTAGTGTTACTTTTCGCACAGACCATAAACCACTCACCAAAGTTTTAACTTCGTTTGGTCTCAACAATGTTTCACCTAGAATCTCCCGTTTTTCTGCACAATTGTTGGATTTCATCTACGATGTTGTTTATGTCCCAGGTGTGCAAAATAGAATTGCAGATTTTTTAAGCAGATGCCCTTTACCTGTTCCCGATAGTACTGGCAGTGAGTGGGACAGTTGGTTTGTGGCTAATATCTCCTGTAGTGAGCTAGCTAGTTTTCCTCACAGTGAATGGGTCAAGAACGTTGAATTAGACAATATACTACAGGCAGTTTGTAAATTTGTTCGGAATGGTTGGCATAACAGAACAATACTTAAAACCCCTGCCCCCCACCCTGCCTCCTTGCCCGGCGGATCCACAACTATCCACCTCCCCAACTGAGCAGAGTACTTTTTATCCCTAGTGAGTTTCATAACAAGTGGGGGTAGTCCCCGTGACCCTTATGAAGTTCCCTTGTAGGAGGTCAGTCCCGTCAGAGCATTTAGGTTCGATAGTTCCTAACTGCTGCAGTCTTCATTTGTCGACCGGCAGCTTCTGCCATATGTCTCCGTTGCGATCAGTTATAACTCCCCCCCGCCTCCCTCCGTCGAGTCCACTTGTGGGTCGTGGTCCTCGGGAACGACAGTTCCTCCATGACTCCGGTTACCATTGTCTGTCCGTAGCCTGTGCGGGGTTTGACTGCGCCGTCTATTCCTTAGTGTCCATTTCCTGCGGCCTGCCCTCCGCCTTCTGAATCATTGCGAGTGTTCCCTCGACGCCTTGGTCCTCGCGCCGGTCGCCAGCCCTCCAGCCATTCCTTTCTCTCCTCAGGGGACTCCAGAAACCACGCCTTCCCTTCGGATTCTACACGTAGCCTCGCTGGGAAAATCATGGAGTATTTGATTTCTCTGGCGCGGAGTTCCCTCTTCACTTCCGTGAAGCTCCTCCGCTGCTGGGCCACCGCCGCTGTGTAATCGGGGTAGAATGTGACCTCCGAGTTTTCAATTTTGATCGGTGGGGCTATCCGAGCAGCTTGCAATATAGCGTCCCGGTCCTGAAAGTTAAAAATGCACGGCAAAATCGGGCGCCGTGGATTACCTGGGCGCGGTTTGCCTCCCGGGACACGATGTGCTCGCTCCACCAAAAAATATTTAGAGAGACCCCTCGGCTAAAGCTGGCTCTGGACTAAGTCATCCACGAAGAGGTCAAGGGCCGGACCCCCGGCCCTCTCCGGCACGCCAACCAGGCGTACATTATTGCATCGGGATCTACCATCTTGCTCGTCCAGCTTAGCCTTCGGCATGGTGTTGTCCTGCTCCAGTGTGCGCACTCTGACCTGCAAGTCCGCTGTGTACGCCGAGAGTCCAGTCATTGTTTTCTCCACTTCTCCCAGGTGGTCCGATACTTTTGCGAGGTCGGCGTGCATAAAAGAAATGTCCGTGGTTATTGTGCCCATGGAGGATTGCATTGTCTGTAATTTCGCCATTACATCTTTGAGGGTGATTTCACCGGTGGCACCCGGGCTGTGTGGTGCGTGGGTGGACGACTGCAGTGCGGTCACTTTCGCCGAGTCCACGCTGTCCTTGTTGTATGCATATTTCTCCAGTCGTGGAGCCTGCTGCACCTGCGGCCCCTGCCGCTCATGGTTGCCTGTTGTGGCGCACCTGAATTTGGTCTACCTGGGGCTGAGTAGCAGCAGTATGCCACTCGGTATCTCCGTCGTCCTCACCACTTCGACGCCGTCCTGGGACCAGAGCCATGTGCTTCCTTATCTGGCCTTCGCCTTGCACGTCGCCGATCTGTTGGGCCCCCGGATGTCAATGCTTGTGCCTGGCCTGTGTGTCACAATGTTAGAAGGCACATCTGAATCTTGTGTCCGCAAGGCCACGGAGTCCTGTGCCGGCGTTCCTCTCGGATTGCCCACTGGTGTCGAGGAACTTTAGGGATTAATGCCGGGTGGTCCGCTCTGCTTGTGTGCCCGGCGTGTCGCGGGGCAATGTGCGGGCCTCCACTTACCTCCGTAGCTGCTCCTGGGCCCCGGGGGGCACCTCAGTCCGCTCGCTCCGCTACGGCCTTAGCTCCAGGCCTGCTTGTATCCGTCTCCGCGGCAGGAGCACTCCCCCCACAGGGCCCGATGTCTTCTTAGGTCCCGGTGTGCTGCGCTGGCCCCATAGCCGCCACTGTCGTTTTGGCGCCCTTCTTGCCCCACTTGCCTCCGGATCTCCGCACTAATATAGTCCCCGGCTCCGGCGGCCCCAGTAGGCCACAATCTTCACGGCAGCGTAACTTGGTCGGGGTAGGGAGTACCGCAACGCTGGCACTCTTTTCTAGCAGCGGGAAAGCCCCAGTTTCGAAGCCGCTGCAGTGATGCTATTTTTGGGCAGGATATGTATGCGGATTTTGTGGGGAAGCTCCACGGGTCACCGAGCTCTCTTAGGCTGCGGCCATCTTGGTTATGTCGTTGTGGTTGTTATGACAGAGTTGAGAGAGAAGACTGACCGGCGGCTGCGTCCGCAACTCCTGGATGCTGCGAGGATTTAAGCTAATAAATAAGATTATATCTCTAACGAATCTCGAGTAATTCTTTACAACAATTAGATCACTTCTGGACTTAGCAGACGAAACCTCTGCTGAGGAGAGGAATCTGAGGAAACTGAGGAGAGACTATTCCCAAGCTGAAGTGCTGCTTGGGGGAATTGGCCTGCCGTGGTTGCCTGACTGCCAAAGAGAGGAGAAAGAACTTTGTGGACTTTACTTTCAACTTGTGCAAAGATCTCCAAGGGCTTGGACGAGAGCTTGCCCCTTGACTGAAGTCCCAGGACCAGTGGACTTCACCAGCCTTTGAGAATTGCTGCTGGAAACACTGTTTCAGTGGCTACAGAGGCAGGGAGCTGTGACCGACTCTCACGACCGGCCCGGTGTCCTGTAGGCACCGCATCAAGCATCGTCCGCCTCGAACAACGCAAGTTCTGAGCTCACCGCCTCCGTCCTGATGCCGTCACTGAGCCGTTGCCTGCACCGTGACTGGGGGACACCGCAACATGCAACGCTCGCTACACCAACTCGTACTGGTCTGACTGACGCGGTCACTGCTGCTGACTCCGAGTCCTGTAAACGCATCGGAGTTGGGCACCGCCTCGCGCGCTTTGCGACGCACCGCTCCACTCGCACCGCTATCCAGACTGATCAACACCAGCTCCGAACTCCGGCTCTGTCGCTGCACCGCAAGCTGCAAGCATCGCATCGAAGCACCGTCTCGCCCTGCAACGCACGCCTTGGATCCACCGACTCTGTCAACGGGCCGCTACCTGTACCGCATCGAGAGACAACGTGTCCTGCAACGCTTTCTTTTCTGCACTGCGATGAACCCCAGAACCGGCTCGCACATCCGTGCCGGCCGCCTCAAGTAAAAGGTACTGTGACTGAGTCTGTCGACATTTGAGTGGGCCCGTACCGATGCGGTTCACTGGATTTGTTAGACTCTGTGTTATTTCAACAATGCTGTAGCCGGACCAGGCTACCGACGCGCATAGAACCTTGATTTAAGCCTTTTCAACCAGAACTCTTGAATTCTTATAGTACAGTGAATTCTTTTTGTCGTTATTGGTCTTGTGGTATCTCTATATAAAATATACTTATTTTTGATATAAAACCTTGTGTGGTGTCCATTTGTGGTGTTGTCACTGGGTTACTGTATGTGGTCACAAGTGCTTAACTTACAACGCCTCTGAGATAAAGCCTTTCTGCTCGTGCCAAGCTACAAAGGGGGTGAGCAGGGGTTATTTTAGGAGTATAATCCCCTTATCCTGACTAGAGGAGAGGGTCCCTATTTGTCACAAGTTCCTACCTGTGCCAACTAGAGACTCCCAATTCTAAAAGTAGCCCTATGTAAGTGGCCTGATTTACCGCTGAGAATGGACATGCCTTAAATTATCTAAAGCATGCAATCAAGTACGTCATGATATTCTTTATAATGCAATGCCTGAATCAGCATCAAATAGTCATAATGCAAAGTATGCAAATAATTATCATCTATTATTCACCTTCTTTACATTGTAATGACTGTATCAGTATTATAATGTGGTGTGCTTTATGTATAACATCCATAAAATCCCAACTTGGAACAGGAAACTTTACAAATTTCAATGTGTCTTTGTTTTGTTATTTATTTTGATATCTATTAAAAAGTTAGTTTGTTGCTTTACTTGACATTTTAGTGAAAATGTCATAAAGAAGATGGCTGCAAAAGTTGTTTATCTTTGCCTAAGTCCTGGCAATCCCTACATTGGTTTGGTCAGGCTCTCACCTGCTGCAGTAAACTTTGGGCGCGATTGGCAAAGGTAAAAAGAGACCAAAACCTAACTTTATGACTTTCTGTGTTCACAAAGGTCATTTAATACTCGTAAATGCCCTTTGTGAATAGCGAAAGTCATAAAGTTCAAATTTTAGTATTCCTTAAGGCCATGTACAAGTAGAAAAGGCGTTTGGGAATACCAAAAGTCGGAAAGTTAGATTTTCGTCTCAGTTTATCTATGTGAATCGGGGCAAGTGTTTGCCTGGAGAAAGAATTTGTCTTTCTGAGACAGCTGTCTTGCTGGGAACTTCCAATCAATAGGGCAATGGATAAACAACTGCAGGAATTCGCACACAAAGGAAGAATTTGTTTGCACTCAGAAGAATACCTTAATATGAGGACCGCCATTGACCGGAATTAAGTGTGCATTTACTATTCTAACTCCATGCGTGATTTTATAGTAGGATAGGTTATAAAGTGGGCAGAGGCAAATATAACTGCACTTTTAGTTTTTGATACACTCACTTGAAAGTACCTAAACACACTACTCGGTCCGGTCCTCCTAACGGACGACTCCTCAGAAAGATAGTGTTTGTCTGCTTCTCATAGGATTTACCCACGCTAAGAGGACTGATCTGGTCCTCACTGGGTGGGTTATACTTAGGGCTTTAAGAGGGATGAAAAACGGAGGGGTCTTTCAAAGGGGTGTGGCCAGTGTCATTAGGGGAGTGCCTTTAAAACATTCAGGCTAAAAATCTGTGTTCAGCATATTGGGTAGCCCGACTTCTATTTTGCTGTTTCTGTCATTGCATCCAGATATATTATACAACAAGTAACATCATACCTACAACAAGTCAGGACTATTGGCCTTGTCAATGGTTATTAGTTGCATAAGATAAATAGGCTGCAACTATGGCTTGTTACATATAATATTGATATAATATTGAAAAAGCTTCCATTTAAAGCCCTGGTGACCCTACCACCACAATGTTGCTGCTTTTGCGTTTCAGAAAGAGAAGGTAAATCCAGTGAGAAATGACTCTCTTTAAAGGATTTCCCTTCCCCCACAATGCTCACCTGGCATGACATCATGCCGTAACTTCTCCACTAGTGAGAGGAGAGCAGTGTGGGCAGCGCACATCGATGTGCCTGCTGTCTCGAAATGGGTCTCTATCGGGCTGTTTTGCGCCCTGCCACTTTTTTGGGGACTGCAGTGACAGCAAACTGCTGTCACTGCAGTCCGGAAAAAAGGACTGCCTGTGCCAGGGCTCAAAGGAGAGCCGGATAGAGACCCGTTTCGAGACCCCCTTAAAAAACTGCAAGTGCTCAGACCCCTTAAGACCCGGCCCACTTAAAGCCCTGGTTATACATGCACACACACACACAGACACACACACACACACACACACACACACACACGCACACACACACACACACACACAACTCACACCACAGAGAAAACCTTGAAATGTCATGTTTATATCACAGGAAAGATAGTGTGACTCTTTAAAGCTGGCCTTCCCATATTTTCACCTTTCACAGATGGGGGTGGCAAAGGGGCAGGGCCATATTAAGTACATTTCTATTAGTAGGGAGAGGAAAATCCTTAATTTTGGACAAGAGTATCGTTAAAGTTGGGAACCTCAGATAGCCTTTCACTGTTTTTGAAAACACATACAATAATGCTTTTCTTGAGAGAATTAGCCATAAGTAAGAAAATATATTGCATAGTAGGGAAGGTCTCCGGGATCGGACCATTTTAAGGAAAGGTTCAGAACTTTCTACTAGCCTCTGCTGTAACCACTGTATCAAGGGTTTTCTATCCCTGGAAAATAGAACATTGTTTGGAATCTGAAGAAGCAAAAGAGAAGAGAACTGCTGTCAAACTGCTGCCTGAAGAATGACTGAGAAATGGGATTCTTCTTCGTAAGATCTAAGCTCTGTAATTTGTCCTTCACTGCTCAGGGAAACTGGGCACATGAATTCTAAATGTATCTCATGGACAGGAAACGCATCTTGGAAGAAGAACTATCTGGGCAGATGAGACTGGACTGTAACTGGGCTCCTCACTGGAGGAAGTGGCTGAACATGTTTCTGATTGCCAACTAAACCCTAGTATCACAGAAGGTGTTGCTGAAGGTTTGTGATTGCACTAGGCTATCTAGTCCCAGAGTGGGTGCAGTAGAACATGGCATGCTAGAGTAGAAGCAGCATAGTGTTGCAAGGGTGGTTGACATAGGAGATGTAAACCGAGAAGTGTGAATTGACTGAAGGTGTCTGTCCTACTACAGAAAAGTCCCCATCTGTGGTGTAGCAGGTTTGCCATGGGTCTTGGTGCAAGCACAGAAAACAAGTTCCATCATAGCTTGTTGGGTAGAAAAATAAAGCAATAATTACCGTTCAGTATGCCCTTCTTGACTCTGGATCCCAATAACAATGCACTTGCTGAACTATTGATAGCTTCGCCCCCAAAAGATCAGGGGGGAACTTCATCAGCTCTTATAGTTTTGGACCTATTTCAGGTCATCGGTTTGGGAGCTCAGCAGAAAAAGTGGCAGAAATTGTCTAACCTTTTAACATCCTAAAATGCTTTAAAGAAACAAAGAAGAGCAGCAGTCGAGAAAATAGTGTGCATTCAGATAATCTTGCTTCCATCTGCCCAACATGGAACCAGTAATGAGAATGACAGAACTCCAGCAGGCTCTTTGATGTCTCAAGAAAATGGCAAGTAAATATGTGATCTAAGTCTTCACTAAACACAATTTTAGTACTATCCCTGCATCTATATACATTCAACCTCTGTGGTATGCATTCGATATTAGGGCATGAAATGACATCACACACAGGCAGTGAATATGTTCCAGTTTTTATTATTACTGTTGAAATTTTGTTTCCCAGTGCTATGTAGCAGGAAGGGCAGTTTAGACACATAGGGGCAGATTTACGAGGCACTTGCGACGCATTTGCGCTGCTGCTGAGTCCCTTCTGCAACGAAGCGGCGACGTAAAGCAAGCGCCAAGCTGCAACGGATTTACAACGTGACGCATCTAGGGAGATGCATCACGCCATAAACCCCTACGCCACATCATACCTGCATCAGGTATAATGTGGGCGTACCATCGCAGTGTTGGCAGTCTGTCTCAGGAAAGCCGTGGAAAAGTGCCTGAGTGAAATCTACAAGATTTCACGCAGTCACTTTTTCCACGCCGCTGCGTCAAAAACTTGCGCCTGCTTGAAGCAGGCATTAAGCGAGACAAAGCATGTTGGGGATAGGCTGGGTTGGAACAGTGCTGGAGTTGCATTGTGCCCACAACGTGACTCTAGCACTGCGCCAACCTTACGCCGGCATATACGACACGCATCTGCCTATTTTCAACGCCACTGGAGTCAAGCTATCCTGGCTGAAGACGGCTGATAGCCAGAAATCGGTCCTAGGATGCTTGGTTCCGGTCCAGGGAAGACATGGCTTGGCAGTTTGGGCTGGATTGTTCCCATGAGGCACAGGGTCAAGACTGATTTGCATTTGGTTTGACGGCGAAGGTGGGCGGTGGAAGTGTCCCCCTGAGCTGTTTGTGGCAAGGCAATGCAAGTATCTCCGCTTGCATTCTTTTAATGTTTTAATTGTGGCTGTAATTCCTAGCGGAGATAATTTTTATTAGAATAAGGCAAAGGCAGGGCTTAGAGGGACTGTGGGTGTTGACAATACTTACCCGGTGACCTGAGCTCGGCGTTCTCTCCTCCCCGCCCCGGTCCGACGCGGTAACCAGTACCGTTGCGCGTAGGGCGGGGCAGGTAGAGCCAGGCACTTCCGGGGACGAAGGGTAACGCTCTAGTTGTTGGGAGCGATTACCAATAAAGGAGGCAGGACTCGGCGGCCGCGGGACGGCGAAGGTGGGCGGTGGCAGTGTCCCTCTGAGCTGTTTGTGGCAAGGCAATGCAAGTATCTCTGCCTTTACTCTTTTAATGTTTTAATTGTGGCTGTAATTCCTAGCGGAGATCATTTTTATTAGAATAAGGCAAAGGCAGGGCTTAGAGGGACTGTGGGTGTTGACAATACTTACCCAGTGACCTGAGCTCGGCGTTCTCTCCTCTCCGCCCCGGCCCGACGCGGTAAGCAGTACCGTTGCGCGGAGGGCGGGGCAGGTAGAACCAGGCACTTCCGGGGACGAAGGGTAACGCTCTAGTTGTTGGGAGCGATTACCAATAAAGGAGGCAGGACTCTGCGGCCACGGGACGGCGAAGGTGGGCGGTGGCAGTGTCTCCCTGAGCTGTTTGTGGCAAGGCAATGCAAGTATCTCTGCCTGCATTCTTTTAATGTTTTAATTGTGGCAGTAATTCCTAGCGGAGATCATTTTTATTAGAATAAGGCAAAGGCAGGGCTTAGAGGGACCGTGGGCGTTGACAATACTTTTGATCAAAGGAGGGACTAGAGAAGGACAATATTTAGCGGGGTCCAGTGTACAAGTCCAGCCAACTAGTAACACAAAGAGGGTACAAAGTTCCCCAGGAAGAGTGACAGAAGAAAAGTGCGTGTGCTGGAAAGAGGGGGGAATCCCCTTGTTGGAACTAAAACCCACACACACCCAGCAAGCTAGGTGTCATGCTTCATCATATGGGTTCTGCTCCTCGTCAGGCTGGCGCTGCAATGTCTGACGGGCTCCCGAAACGGGGGCTCTTTATCGGAGATCTTTTGTTCCGGCCATATGGTGCATGCGTGTGAGAGGGCGGGGAGGTGTGGTCGTGGCGTGCAAAGGTGAAGTTAAAAAAGGTAGGTCAATCCACAATTTAATTTATTCACGTGGTAGACTCCCTTGGTTAAAAGGTGGGAGGGGAGATAAATGTCCTGGAACTATCCGAGCATGTTAACTACTACCCTCTAGTTAGGTCGACATGTTTCTTGCCGTGATGGAAATTCCTCAGGACCTCAGTAAATAGTACCACACAGTGAAAAGATTATTAAAACTTGCGATATGGTATACAACCTTCTTTGGTCGGTAATACCGGACGCAGGCCGATTGGTCCTGCTGAAGTATTGCGACCTGTAAGAATAAAGACAATTCACAGGACAGCAAAGTGAATGCAACATTCCCATATGGTGGGTTCGCACAAGTACAATCCAAATACACACAGAAACAGGGTGAAGGGTTAAAACCAAACAGATAGCATAGTCAGGTGATAATTGTCTCAAACAATCATCTAGCTTATGCAGAATCATACAACAGTATGTTTGGAAGAAACAAAGGTACTGTACAAATGGAGAGGACCGGGTTAAAAATGCTTACCCCAGAAAAATCACTAAGGTACCTCGCGGTCTGCTCTTAGGCAGAGGCAGGGGCAGAGGAAGAGGGCGCAAGCGAGGAGGGCAAAAAGCCGTACAATGGCAAGACCAACCAAATGCACAGACAACAGTGGAAACCAGGAGCACAACCAGAGGCAGGAGAGTCTAATTGTGAATCTCTCCAACAGGACACTGAACAAGATGGAGACAGAAATTCTTGAGAAAGGGCTAGGGTTTGTGCCTACTCCGACCCCTGATAGCTTCACTGAAATGTGTGAAGTTAAACAACTTTTTAGAAAGGTACGCCTACGGTCCTTCTTTGCTGATAAACCTGATCATGAAAAAACTGACACAGGGTTACGTAAAGGAGGACAGGAGGAGGGTTCCGTGCAATCTTGTAATCAAAAAGCTGAATTCTTCTATAATAAAGTGAAGGATATTTATTCTACTTTCCCTGATGAGGCTAGGGCCTGGTCCGGTAGTAAGGAGCTATTGGGGGAGGCACCCTTAGGAGAGAACTACCTGAGGGCATTTATGGTCCCTGACGAGGATCGGTTGATTAAAGTAGGGAGAGGTGTAAAATCTGGGTCACCTAGAGACCCGGCTCCAGCCAAAATCTTAAGAGAAAATATTGACACGTTGGCACCGTACATTAGTCATCTGTTAACACTGATATTTGAATCAGGCAGGGTGCCGTCAATTTGGAAGCAAGCCATAGTGCTTCCACTTAAGAAAAAACCCCAGATTAGCAGAACTCAATTGAGCAATCTACGGCCCATTTCACTCCTTCCCTATTTTGCAAAGATAGCTGAAAAATTGGTTAATCAACAACTTTCTACCCATATTGAAGCTCATAAGCTTCTTCATCCCTCCCAGGCGGGTTTTTGTGCCAGCCACTCTACGGAGTCTGCTTTACTCTTCTCCACAGAGGCCTTACGGAGACATGTGAATGAGGGTCAGACAGCGGCACTGATTCTTCTTGATCTCAGTGCCGCGTTCGCCACTGTGGCACATCACACCTTGCTGCAGTGCCTGAGAAAGGGTGGAGTGGTAGGGAGGGCGTGGCAATGGCTGGAGTCTTTTCTCAGAGGGCGTAGCTTTCGTGTTGAGCAGGGACCTCACAGATCGGAGGCTTTTGAGCTGAATCAAGGAGTTCCCCAGGGCTCCATTCTTAGCCCTACCCTTTTCAATCTATACATGGCGCCTGTGCTATTAATATCGGAGGAATATGGGGTGGAAGTTGTGACATATGCTGACGATACGCAGCTGGTGGTGGCTTTGACACAACCAGCTGAGCACGCAGCCAGTCGGTTTGCGTCCTGCCTGCAAGACCTGGCTGGCTGGATGTCTGACAACTGTCTCAGATTAAACGGAGACAAAACAGAGGTGCTAGTCGTGGGCAAGTCTCCATCTGTTTGGACTTCTGCCTGGTGGCCCAATATACTGGGCCCCGTACCTGTGCCTAAGGATCAGGTTAAGAACCCCGGCATCTGGATTGCTTCTAAAATCTCTTATGAGTACCACACCAGTCGGGTGGCGGGTACTTGCTTTGGCATTCTACGTCATCTCAGAAAGACGCTTGATTTGCTCCCTGTGTCAGCTAAGAGGGCCCTGGTCCAAGCCTTGGTGACTTCCAGGCTGGACTATGGGAATGTCCTCTATTTGGGAGCAAATGTGAGGTGTCTTCAGAGATTGCAGCATATCCAGAATGCTGCCGCACGCCTGTTGTTGATGCTCCCCAAGAGAGCTCCTTCAAAAAAAGCCTTGGAGACTCTACACTGGTTGCCGATCAGGGAGCGTATTCAGTTTAAAGCTCTCTGTGTCAGCCATAGGATTGTGCAGGGGAAAGGCCCTTGCCTTCTGCGCAACTTGCTTACTCCGTATACCCCGACTCGGCTGTTGCGATCTCACAGTGCTGGCCTGTTGTTCATACCTAAGATCAGAAGAGCCAGAATGGGAGGTAGATCCTTCCGTTTGCTGGCAGCCCGTAGATGGAATACTCTTCCTTCCGGGCTCCGTTTGGAGACTTCGGAGGTGGCTTTCCGGAAGGAATTAAAAAGCTTTGTGTTCCCTAGGGATTAGCTTTGGGGTTGCGACTAGGATTGCTGCATTGAGGGGGTGCTGAGGCCACAGAAAAGCACGGGGACACACTGGCTAGTGTAACCAGGCGCTGTATAAGCTCAGAAATAATAATAATATGGCCATGTCTCAACTTGGGTGGCTTGGTGAGGAAAATAACAATGGATTAAACCTAGATCTATGACTGGTGGTGAATGTTTTGCCATTGTGCAACATTCCGTCCATCATCTTGTGTATTTTGCTGTTTACCCTATGTGGGAAGGGTATGCCCAGACGTGGGTCCCGTGCTCACTAGGCCACTGGAGTCAAGCTATACTGGCTGAAGACGGCTGATAGCCAGAAACTGGTCCTAGGATGCTTGATTCCAGTCCAGGGAAGATATGGCTTCGCAGTTCGGGCTGGACTGTTCCCATGAGGCACAGGCTCAAGACCGATTTGCATATGGCCATGTCTGAACTAGGGTGGCTTGGTGAGCAAAATAACAATGGATTAAACCCACATCTGTGACTGGGGGTGAATGTTTTGCCATTGTGCAACATTTCGTCCATCATCTTGTGTATTTTGCTGCATTTTTAATTGAGGCGCATCCATGGTGGTGCACGGGTAGTTTTCAGTATCACAAGTTTTCTGGCGCATCCCTGCTGATTTGCAGAGATGCACCAGACCTTGTAAATCTGCCCCATACATCTTAAAATAGCCAAGTTTTAAGATCCTAGCAGAAAGTGGTTAGACAAGTACAGCTTCTCAAAGAACTCCAGAAGAGTATGCCAAAACATAGGGCCAAGGGAAGAAAAGGAATGGCTACCCATCCAAGATCATTTAATTCCTGGATGTAAAGTGACCGATTACTGGAGCTCAATGTGCAAGAGGGGTGGCACGAATATACCAATTTTGGCATGTAATGTGGTTTAAACTGAGTATTAATTTTGTGCATATCACGTAGTGCGTTAAACTGGATACATTTATCTACTGCAAGCCAGTGTAGGACATGAAGTAAGCCAGACAACAAGGAATATTTAGTCAGTCAGATCAATTACCATCATTCAGAGGAGGCAACTTTCAAATTTCCTGGAGTAGACTTAACTGTATGGCATAAACGTTGACCTCTGTGACATCTCTGGACCTCACATAGTCTAAAGTGGCATTACCAGACATGGTCTAATTGAACACAGCGTTGTTGGATGAGTTTCAGGAAAGGGGATGTTAAACTCAGAGTATTGTAACAAACTTCTCACAATATCTAATAGACTCAGCTATTTTCAGTCAAAAGTCACATCACGTGTTCCTGTTTTTCTCTCTCTTTCACTTTCTGCTGCAGCTTGTACAACAAGCCACCATAAGTCCTCTTGTTACTGATGCTATTTGGGAAATTCTGATCTTCAGGATACACGCAGGTCAGGACAGAGGTATTTAACCAAATGACCTATCTCCTTGAGTTGGAGTTGGCCTGAAAATGTCCCAGTTTGTGGCATCCTTAAATAACCAATATTGCCACTCATCTCAGAATCTGTTGCATATGACAGGTAGATCCCTAATTGATTGGATATTTTGAACAGGTTTAAGTGTATGTTATACCTATCAGCTTTAGAGGAGTCTTCCAACAAAGTTTTTGCCTTCAGCCCTCCTATTTTTGCTGAATTCGTTTTTGTTGGCTATAAGACTCTGTGCACTTTACTACTGCTAATCAGTGCTAAAGTGCTTGTGCACACTCCGTAAAACATTGGCTAATACCCGATTGGCATATTACATTTGCTTATAAGTCCCTGATAAAGTAGTATTTCATATACTTATTGAGCCACCCAGTTAAGGAGCCCTTTTAAACATGTCTTACGCCTGCAGTTGTAGCCCGGTAGCAATTTTAAACTGATAAATAAACTTGGTAAAATAACCCCTTTGCAAAGTCTAAACCTCCCTTATTAATACAAAAAAAGTCACCCTTAAGGTAGGCCCGAAGCAGTCCCTAGGGGAGGGAACATTTTATTTAAAAAGCTGGATATATACTTTTAAGTTTTACATGTCCGGGTGGTGAAAAACTCCTAAATTCATTGTTCGCTATTCTGAGGCCTACCTCTCTTGTGGATAACATTGAGTTACCTTATTACGTTTAATAAACGCTAACGTTTTATTGGGAGCAGGAAAGAAAGTCATGTTTGGTTTCTGAGAAATTGTAATTTAAAAAACTCTTTAGTGGCAAAGCCGGATTTTAGCAGTACACTGCTCGTGTGCTCATGACGAGCTGAGCTCGTCATGAACAATGGGATTTAAGAGACTCCAGCACCTTGTGAAAATACTTCTAGCATTGAAGGTGTTAAGTGACAATATTGAAATACTGATTTTTTTACAAAATCAAAAACTTGACCCCCTATTTGTAACAGAAACCTGGGTGACCCTTCGTCCGGTCCAGACTTCTTCACTGTAACCCCTGATAGTTTCTGCGTCCGTAGATTAGACAGAACCAATAAAAAAGGTGGTGGCCTGGCACTCATCCATCGAGACAAATGCTCAGTCAGGCTAGAACCAATCCGCTCGAAAACTTGGGAAGCCTTTAACTTCACAATTTCACTCACTTATTCACATTCCATTAAAAGCATTCTTCTGTACCGCCCACCGGGACCACGAGCTGAACTTCTCTCAGCCTTAGATCTTCTACTAGAACCATTAGCAGGAGAATCTAACTTCACCATTCTAGGTGACTTCAATTTCCATCTTGAAGCCCATAATCACCACAACACTTCATTCCTCTTAACAGAACTAGAAGCATTAGGATTTTCTCAACTAGTAATGAGTCCCACCCATCAGGCCGGCCACACACTAGATGGGTTGCTCATCAAAACAAACTCCCTAGAAAACATCCTTCCCCTACCCTGGACGGACCACTGCGCGATCCTCTTCAACATCCACATCAAAACCAGCACCCCCAGTCACGCCAGCTCCCTTCCCCCCAAACAAGTCAAGGTCGGGGGCAGTATTTCCCCATCTGCACTAAAATCACACCTGTTGTCCACTCAGCAAGACCTGCCTCACGACCCAGAACTTGCAGCGTTGCTATACACGCAATGGCTCCTTACCGCCTTCGATACCTTGGTTCCTTTAAAAAACAGCTCTAAAAATAGAAAGACACCATCCGCCCCTTGGTTTTCCGAGGCACTGAGACTGGAAAAACAAAAATGTAGAAACCGAGATAGACACTGGCGTTGAGACTATGACACCACAGAGAAAACACGCTACAAGGAAGCAATGGCCAATTACAAACGTCTTTTAATTACAGAGAAAAGTAAATTCTATCTCACCTAAATTGAAACACCACAAGACTCTGCCAAACAGCTATTCCATGTTGTAACTAGGCTATCAGGACCAGAGACCAACCCACCCATGACTCCCACGCAAGCCCTCAGTGATTCCCTGGCCACTTTCTTTCAAGAAAAGTCTGCCATATCTACACTAACTTCTCATCACACTCTCTTACCAATTATCCGATCATCACACCCAGCGACGAAACAAACTCTCCTAGCCCTTCGAACTACGCCCCACCAATGACAACACAGCTTCAACTTTATCAGAATTCAGACGGGTCACTGCAAACCAGATTATAGATCTTATTTCCACAATCAAATCTGGCTCCCCCAATGACCCATGCCCCCCTACCACGTTAAAACTTACACCTGACACCATAGGCCCCACACTAACTAATATCTGTAAAAAATGTTCTCAACAGGAATATATCCTTCCATCTGGAAAAAAAGGTCATCAAGCCACTTCTGAAGAAACACAATCATAAACCTTTGGATACCAAGAACTACAGACCAATTGCCTACCTCCCTTTAACCGCCAAAATCTTCGAGAAAGTGATGAACACTCAGCTCACCCACTTTTTCGAGAATAACACTCTACTAGATGACACCCAATTTGGCTTTAGAAAAGGCCATGGCACCAAACCGCCCTCATCAAAGCATCCGATGAAATCAGGATGATACTTGATCAGGGAGGTGCCGCAGTCCTGGTGCTGTTAGATCTCAGCAGCATTTGACATAGTCGACCACGCAACCCTAGACAACCGTGTCTCAGCCATAGGCATTAAAGACAAAGCCAAGGCCCTCCTAACATCCTTCCTGCCCAAATGCACCCAGTTAGTAAAGCTCGGCGACTTTAATTCCCCACCCTTTGCACAGCCATGCGGAGTCCCGCAAGGATCATCGCTAAGTCTGACCTTGTACAACATATACGTGTCAGGCTTGGCCAGGATAATCCAGTCCCACGACCTGCAACTAACCTCCTATGCGGATGACACACAGCTAGTGCTAGAGATTCACAATAGCAGGGCAACAGTCTTGGCTAACTTCCAAGAGGGTATGCTTGCCATAAGCTCCTGGATGGCAAACAATTGTCTCAAATTAAATTCAGACAAAACGGAGGTGATGATCTTCAGCAATCTTTCCCCCAGCTGGTCTCCATCCTGGTGGCCAGCAGAGTTAGGCTCACCTCCGTCCCCTGTCACAAAAGTCAGAAACTTAAGGTTCGAGGACAAGCTATCCTCCATTCATCATGCAAACTCAGTCGTCTCCCCATCCTTCAACACCATCAGAATGATAAAGAAACTTTTACCCTACCTCCCACCCAGCGCCAACAGGACTCTCATTAGCACCCTGGTTATGTCTAAAGTAGACTATTGCAATGGTCTACTTATCAACTCCCAGGAAAGAGTCCTAAATAAACTACAAAGGGTGCAAAATACAGCAGCCAGGATCCTGTCAGGTACACCCATATTCAAACCAATATCCAAGGTGATACGACAGCTTCACTGGTTACCTATCAGGAGCAGAACCAGGTTCAAGGCCCTGTGCATTGCCCACAATCCAAAACACAGGACCTGAGTTCCTCAAGAGAACTGTATGCTCCTACAAGCCTACCAGACCCCTACGGTCTTCAGCAGCACACCTGCTAACTGCTTGAACTAAAAAAGTCTCTTGGGCGACAGAAGTTTTACTGTCGCCACCGCTAAACTTTGGAACACACTCCCCCTTCACATTAAGGCCATTCCCTCTCTGCTCACCTTACGTAAACAGTTAAAACCTGGCTTTTCAATCAATAAACCACTTGCCCTAGTCCTCCCCACTCAGCCGTTCACAGAGCCGAGACACCCTTGGGTATTTGTGCGCTCAATAAATTGCTTAAATAAATAAATAAGATGGCAATGTTAGAAAGATGGCCTTTTCCTATGCTATTTGGTTTCTACATCCTGATCGTGGGCCACATGGATAGGCGTCAGTGGCACTTGGCTTGTGTATATTCCTTCCAAACACTCGCAAAATAGAAGTAGGTGTGCCTAGATAGGCCACCTCAGGTAGGATGAAGGGTGGTGCTGGGCACAGCCCCACTTGTCAATCAATTGGATGTGTTCTGCACACTCATACACAGATTATACACTGGTTTATTATGGCTGGAGCCAGACTGGAGCCAGGGTACGGAGGCAGAGAATTCCAACACTCCTGAAAGGAGAACTTTTAGAAAACATCTAAACTACTTCAAATATGGCATCACTACAAAAAAGGGGGCCCTCACACCTACTCTTCTGATTGCTTCCGGAGCTGTTAAAGACTCAGAAAAGGGACTGCTGTGCTACTCTGCTACACGAAGAACTGCCCTGCAACTTGGCTGCCCTGCTGCCTGAGACAGAAGGACAGGGCCTGCACCTTGAATCCAGGACCAACTTAGTGACTCCATGGGCTAGTTGGCTGGCCTCCTGATTAGAGCCTCAGGTTCAAAAAGAGTCCAACCATCTTGCTCCCCAGTCTGTGGTCTTAAAGAAGCATCTTGCCTACATGCAGGAGTTTTGTCAGTTCTTGACAGTGATTCCTACTTCAGCTGCGACAGAGTTATGAGTAATACATGTGCATCAGGAAATAAAACTGGGGCTCTGTAGAAGACAAGAGCACATACTGCCACCACTTTTGGACCTCGATTGAATACCACATGTTTAAGGAAACTACTTCTACTTTAGGTTGTTCCATAGCTAGTCCTGATTAAGACTCTATTCATGCAAAAGAATTACACTATTCTTACTGAACGAATGTGTAATTGGTTGTATTTACACATATGTACAATTACTTTTTGATGCACTACATGGACACATTGTCGCTTTGTACTTATTGGGCTCCTGATCATTAGATTTAATTATGAATTGTCATGAAACTACTATAATACATGGCATTTATTTAACAATTGCTTGGCCTGGGCCCACAATTTGGGTTCAATCAATTTCAGATTGTGTTAATTAGGCATTTCTGTGATTTAATATTTTATTGTTTCTGTATATCATTTCATACAACAGAACCATTGAGAGTGATGGATTTCAAGTTGAGGGCTAGTTCTTCTGGGAGGAATTCTGCAAGGCACAGAAGCAGACGGCATGAGGTGGCAGGCTGAGATCCAGCGAGTGGGTGACTCCTCTGCTGATCATCTCATTTACTGGGAGAATGAACACCTTGACAGTGAGCCTAAGGCACCTATACATGGCCCTGACATGACATCTGGAGCAGCACAAGATTTTTTGCCAAGCTTGTCTTCCACTTTTATTTTCCCCACATGAAGACATTCTCTGGTATATTTTGTAGGACCTATTTACCATGCCAGTTGTGAACTCCTAACCCCTTACCTGTGTTAGCATGCCCTTTGAAAGGGTGGACATCGACAGTGTTGTGTCTTTGGACCTCAAAACTGCCATGGGCAACAGTTTTATCCTGGTTTTGGTGGACAATTCCACTAGGTACCCAGAGGCCAGCTCTATGAGGACCACAACGGCACCCTCAATAGCTAAAACACTAATGGGGATATTCACGCATGTGGATTTCTCCAAGGAAGTAGCCTCTGACAGGGGCACCAACTTCATACCAGCCTACATGATGTCAATGTGTTAAGAGTGTGGAGTAAACTATAAGTGTTCCACACCCTAGCATTCCCAAACCAATGAGCCTGTTGAAGGGTTCAACAAGACCCTAAAATACATGATTATATACCTGGCTGAGCTCTTGAGGCAGAAGTGGGATGTCATCTTACCATGCCTGTTCTTTGCCTACAGGGAGGTACCACAGAAGGGAGTTGGGCTCAGCCCATTAGAACCTAGATATGGCCACCCTGTTATGGGACCTCTCAGTCTGATTAAGGAGGGGTGGGAGTAAACTCCCAAGGTGCTCTCTCATGATGTGTTTAGTTATATGCTATCCCTTCGCAACCAGATGCAAAGGCTCTGGAAGAAGGTTTCTGAGAAGCTAAAAGCCAACCAAAAGTTCATGAAACTCTGGCATGACTAGAAGGCTACTATGGTAGAGTTGTATCCTGGCCAGAAAGTGTGTGTAATGGAGCCAGTTGAACCCAGGCTCTCCCGGACCATTTGAAAGCGTCTTATGAGGTGAGGAGGAAGAAGGGAGAGTTCAGCTACCTGATGAAACTCAGGAACTTTTCAAAATCAATCTCCTCAAGCCACCCTAGGTCTGAGGTCACCAAGCTGTGATGACAAATGATGGAGCGGAGGAGGAGAGTGAAGCTCTACCCTGATTTTCTGTCTTCCAAAGTGGAAGGTGTCAATCTCTCTCTCACCTTAACCCTAACCCCAGAACAGTATAGGAACTGTTGCCAGTTGTTGAGACAGTTTAAATCTGTGTTTTCCCTCACCCCTGGGCTTATACACCTGTGTCATCATGACATAGACACATCTTACAGCTCACATGTGAAAAACAAGATCTACAAACTGCCTGACAAAGTGATGGTGCAACATCTGCATGCAGGACTTAAGGTGCTTTTCTCAGCTGTCCTAACTTGATCCTTGTAAGTGACCCACACTTCATCACAGTCAGTCGAGATTTGTGACTTTGTCCTGGTCTGGCACGACCAGATAACCAGAGTTGTAGCGTTGTGCTTTTAAGTACAATTTTTCTCTCAAGATTTAAAACTGCATATCTCTGGTTCTAATGACTGAATTTTTCTCATTTTGGTATCCAAACATCTATTAAAATGTTCTCAAATTTTCAAAACCTTCTGTGGTAATTTTCTTGTGTTTTGTTCTCACCTTAATACTCTTCATGTGCTGCTTAAATAATGCACACATTGCCTTTAATTTAAGCTTGTGGTGCAAGCTACCAGAGGGTTAAGCACAGGTTAATTTACTGACTTTAGAGGTTCACCCTGCTAAGGATTGCACCACCCTCAATGAACAACTTAATTTCTCATTGTCAATCACTGTTCTCAAAATAGTACCCACTCTTTGGGCCAGATGCATGAAGAAACTGTTTTGTGATTTCCTAATTGCGATTCGCAATTAGGAAATCATAAAACCACATACATAAAAGTGTGTTGAACACTTCTTGCAATTCCAAGGGGATCGAAAATTACCTACTTCATGAATAATAGTGAGGTTGTTCGCAATTTGCGACCCCTAGGAATCTCAAAAAGCACAGGCATGGTGGCCTGCTGGGGTCAGCAGACCACCATGTCTGTAATCGCTTTTAAATAAAGCTATTATTTTTAAATGCAGTCCATTTTCCTTAAAGAAAATCGAGCTGCATTTCTAAAACAACAATGAAAAGTTTGCTCTTAAAAAACACTGTAACAAAAATTCCCAAAGGGGAAGGGGTCCCTACTTAAAGTAGGTGGTAAAATGCGAAAGTGCAAAACATGCCTACATACCGATGTGATTCGGTGTTATGACGGGCTGCCTTAAACGCGCCCCTTCCTAATAGCGAATTGCAAACCCATTTGGGATTCGGTAACAGGTTACCAAATCCTAAAATATGGTTTGCTCCATCTGAAAAGCTTTTTTTGCGTTCACAAACACACTTATTCTGAGAATCTTCCCCGTTGTGAAGACAAAAAAGCTTGATGCATGTGCCCCTTAATGTGTTTTCCTAATACCTCTGACCTTTTTAAATAATAGCCTAGCCTTCTGAGTATAATGTTAAAATCAAGAATATCCTAAGTAGATACTTTACTAGTTCCATTAACATAGGTGGCTGGCATACTTTGGAGTGGCTCATGCAATTCACAGACTTAAGGTACTTAACTGTACTTCACTGCTAGGGTTGCAATCAGAGTACATGCCAGGAAGATAGTTTGTTTCCATTTCTAGGTGGTCCTTTCAAAAATCATTTTTGAGAAATATTACAGTCTTTAGGGTTGCCTAACTAAACCAGACTACAAGTCCCACAACGTCTTGGAGTGGTATGTAATGGTCTGGAGACAAGCTAACTGTGTGATATGGAACACTATTCACTGGCCAATACAAACATGAATAATACAGAAGAAAATAGGATGTACACGTTTACATTTTTTATGTGAAAACACATTAATTAAGAGAATGGGCATAAAACCACTTCTAACTTTCAAAGAAATGCATGTTTGGTCAGCGAACTTAGAGAAAATGCAAAAATGCATTTTAAATGTATAGCAATTTAGTCAATTAGTCTTCAACTGAAGCTACACATAATTACAGCTCGTAGAATGCATTTGGTTGTGTTTGGGTCGAGCCTACTATATAGCGCATGTGCTGTCTGATGCGAGGCATATTGTGGATTACCTAGAACATAGAGGGGCTTGGATTCAGCCTACTGCTTACAATTGGTTGCATTTCCTTGTCACTCTCATTTGCCTGCTTCTTTTTTGTGTCTCATTTTGTCAATCTTGTGTTTGTTTCCTCCATGGAGCATTGCCTCTTTGCAATCTATTCGATTGCCTGCCATCTCTGATTCCACTGTTTTCATTTCAAGTACTACTTTTTAGGTCTTGCCTAGCTTTGCAGAAAATGCGCTGCTCGCTTTGCGAGGGTTGCTGTATTAGGGTATTTTTTAGAAGTGGAGTGGAAGCCCCGCCCATCTTTTTCATTGGCTTGCGTCATCGTCCATGGTAAATGCTGGCTTCCGATTGAGAATTATGCTTCTTAGTCTCTCCTTGTTACTGCCCTGTCTCCTTTTAAGACTGCCCATCAGGATTGGATCGTTTACTTGCGGAGTTATACTCCTTCATTAGTCGGAACGCGCTATGTTTTGTCAGTCGCAAGTTAGACAGCTTGAAAGGCGGACAGTGATCTTAAACTCACGTGCTGGTTAAACAAGCAGCGTCAGAACAATGCTTATCCCCGACAGCCCTGTGCCGTGCATCTCCTGAAGGAGAGGGAAGGGTCACACAGTCACATGACCACATCTTGCAGCTAGTGCTCCCCGCGAGACCGGGACTTTTTTAAGGCCTAGTTGGCAGTGATTTAGTCAGGATCAGGGCCTGTAAAGCCCGGTGCCGCCCCATGAAGCACTGCGATGCCCACAGCTGCATCGTAGCAGCTGCCCATGGAACAAAGGCTGGTGTCTCAGCTGCCACCACAGAGGCCCTCATCTTGCGCTGGTTGCATAGAGTGAGCCAAGGAGAGATTATATTCACACAAACCCAGACTGTAAATGCCCTCTGTTGTTAAACACGGCCAAAGCTCGGACGGATAATGGCGCCACACCTTAGCAGACTCACGGAAGTGTAGCGTCGCGCTCTAGTTGTTGAGCGTGACGCGATGACGTAGCCCGAGTCGGCCATTTTAGGTCGCACTCGAGCATAGAAATTGAGAGCTCCGGACGTTCCCGGTGCTCTATTGCTGTCGGAAAGATATAGGTATTAAATAAAGGTTCGAGCACAAACACCCCGTCTACTGCTCTTCTTTGGGGGTGAAAGTAGGAACATTACAGTGGCGACGAGGCCGGGATCCTGGCAAAGGAAGGAGAACCGGACCCACCAAGAACAGAAGGAGCCACAAAGGTGAGCAGCAACATTGGGGAGCTCGACAAACAGCAAGAGGGCATGGCAGAGAACGTTACCACAGGCAAGCGACCGAGGCAAGGACAACCAGGGGCGCAAGGGGCAGGAGTGACTCCAGGAGCAAGGAGAGCAGATAACAGACCTGCCCTAAGAAAGAGAAACAAAGGGGAGCTTGCAGAGACCACGGGACAGGAACAGGTCAACCGCGAACAACAGGGCAGCACACAGCGCAGCAGCGTGAAGGCCACTCCCACTAAGACACCAGCCACCAGGAAGGGAAGGTGTGAGGCAGAGGAGGAGAACGCGCCACCTGAAGGTCATCACACGCCACAAGTGTCCAAAAGACACCCGGGGCCCTGGTGGAAATAAGGCAACGTGGAGAAGGGGGTGCCTCAGAGCCCCAACTGAACCAAACGCATGGCGAAGAGTAAGCGTGCCAGGCAGCCCAAGGGGATAAGAGACAGAGACAGAAAGACGCGTCGAAATATGCGCGCAAGCGTCCTCACTCAGGAACCCTATCCCGTTCCTACCCAAACCGGGGGAACCCTTGATGAAGTGGGAAGATTGGAGAGAATATTTCATGAACTACATAGAGGCCCTGGAAGATGAAAATGGAGAAGCCTACCCCAGCAAGAGGAAGAGAAGAATATTGCTACACAACTTGGGCCCAGAAGGGATCAGGGTATTCCAGAATCTAGTACATACTCCGAGACCAGCTGTGGATGATGATGTGTTTCAGCATGCGATAGAGCACCTAAACAACCACTATCGACCAGCAGTATGTACGTCCATAGATAGATATAACTTCCAACAGAGGAAGCAAGAAACGGCCGAGTCTATAGATGATTTTGTAGCAGCACTAAGGAAGCTAGCAATCACGTGCAAATTCGGGGTCTTGCATAATGAGTTCATAAAGGACCAAATAGTCATGCACACAACAAATAAAACGGTTCAAGACAAACTATGGGTGAACGGGGACGCAACCCTGAAAGAAGTTATTGCCATGGTGAAAAAGGCAGAACTATCCAAAAGGTGCGCAGATGCAGATAAAAGAGATTCCGTCCTGAGACCACTGATTAATAAAGTTGATGAAACAGAACCGCCAGAGAGAGGCAAAGTCACATCAACAGAAGGAAAGGGGTCAACCAAATGGACTGCAAGACCGGCGCAGCAAAAACGACAGAACAAAGAGAGCACTAGCACGTGCTACAGGTGCGGTAGTCCGTCCCACGCGGCATTTGACAAACGTTGTCCAGCATTCCGAGCAAGATGCACGCACTGTGGGATAGTAGGACACTACGAAAGAGTGTGTCACCGGAAGACGAAGAGGCCAACTGTGAAATATGTGGCGCAAGAACAGGATGAGGTAGGAGAAGGTGAACAGGACGAAGAAGACAATGTACTATGCATTGAAGATCAAGTGCTAGGTATTGAATGCAGACGTTCCAAGAAACCCCAATGCGACATGCTAATAGGCAGGATACTGATCAAGATTGTAGCGGATTCGGGATCCCTGTATACCATAGTCCAAAGAACAGTGTGGAGTGAAAGCTTCAAACCTAGTCTGGGTTTGCACCTGGAACCCCCAGACATTAGACCCATCACGTTTACGGGCGAAACCATTCCTATGGTGGGATACAGGGTCCTGAAGTTTGAGTTCAAAGGCCGCAGCGCCGAGTGCAAGCTATATGCGGTGGAAAAGGGTCCGTCGGTCCTTGGGGGGATGGATCAGGGCAACTTGGGCATTCAATTAAACCCAGGAGGAGACACACAAATACTGATGACCAGTGCAGAGGGACAACCGCTCTTCGAGAAGATGCGAAGCGAATTCCCCACAGTGTTCGAGGGAACAGTAGGCAAATTAGCGAAGTTCACGCATAGAATCGACCTAAAGGAGAACACCATGCCGGTATCCCACAAAGTGAGGAACATACCCATAGCAGTCAGGAAAGCGGTGCAACAGGAGTTGCAGAGACTAGAAGACAATAGGATCATCGAACCTATAAACTGTTCGGAATGGCTGGCTCCGTTGGTGGTGGCAATGAAACCAAATGGTAAGGTCCGTCTGTATGTGTACTTACGAGAACTAAACACGTGCATAATAGTGGAGAAATTCCCATCACCACGGATAGAGGAAATGCTGGCAAAAACAAAGGGAATAAAGTGGTTCTCGACCATTGATCTCACTTCAGCTTATCACCAGATAGCCCTGCACTCCTTGAGCAGGAAACTTACATCCTATATAACACCCTTCGGATGCTATCAGTTCCGCCACATGCCCTTCGGTTTAGCATCAGCAGCAGCAGTATTTCAAAAACTGATGCACAAATTGTTCAGAGGCATAGAAGGGGTGCAGTACTTCCAAGATGACATCTTAGTGATGGGCAAGGATCAAACTGACCATAACTGAAAGCTGGCAAAGGTACTCCAGGTGTTGGAAGAAAATGGCCTCACGGCTGAATGGGACAAGTGCCGGTTTGGAATGACGTCCGTCACTTATCAAGGTCACGAGATTGGCGAACATGGCATCACACCCAAACAAGCCAACGTAAAGGTGATATGTGAAGCACCAGCGCCGAAGAACAAGGAAGAAGTGAGGTCCTTCTTAGGGATTGGCCAAATATTACAGCAAATTTTTGCAACACTTTGCCACCAAGACGCACCACTTGAGACAGCTGATACGAGACAAAACAACAGTCACCTGGACAGAAGAGGCACAAGGTGACTTTGACAAAATCAAGGAAGACATCAGCAAGGCCGTACCCCTTCAGGGGTATGATCCACAGGGCCAGTCCATATTGACTACAGACGCCAGTGAAAAAGGGCTAGGAGCAGTCCTTATGCAGGAAAGGAAGAATGGTGAAGTGGCAACTCTCAGCTTTGTGTCCAGGTCCCTATCCCTGACTGAACAAAAGTTCAGTGTTATAGAGAAAGAGATGCTAGCAGCGGTATGGGCCATGGAGAAATTCTGCCAGTTCTTGTGGGCACGAGGTTCCAACTCAAGACTGATCATAAACCCCTGGTCAAAGTGCTCACCCCATCGCCAAGATGATGCTGAAACTGTTAGACTACAGGTACAATGTGGAATACATTCCTGGGACAAGGAACAAGGTAGCTGATTACCTCAGCAGAGCATCAGCGATGGAGTAAGCTCCAACTAGATCAGAAGAGGGCGGAGTCAAATGTCAAAGTCAAAATTTCAAAGTCAAAATTTAGCTTTATTCGGTTAAAAAATGTTAAATCATCAAAGCGTACACAGTAAATTCCTTTTCACAGTTAATCATGTCACTGGGTCCTAATTACACAACATTGTATATTACAGTATAAATTGGTGAATACATATATACAATAAAAAAGTTTGTCCCCAAACAGAGAATTAATAATATTTAAAATTCAGATTCCAGAATTTTTCACATACAGTTTTGAAAACTATCTAATAAACTACGTGCAAAGAGTACAAGGGGGGGGTAATTATGGTAGCAGCATTTTCTTGCGGCATCTCACAGCCCCTGCGATGTAACTCGCCACCCCAAAGCATATCACAACAGATCCTAACATTTGCAAATAAACCAGAGCTGGTCGGGCCTGTTCAAAATTGCACCCTCTTAATAATGGGAGGATGAATTTCTTTCGCTGCGAAGCATAAAATCTGCAAAAAAAGATCATATGAAGGGCATCTTGTTCCGACTTATTGTCACACGGGCACGGCCCCAACATCCCACTTTTAACAAATCCCCTAGGGAAAGATAACAGCCAGGGCAACAAACCATGTTTAAATCTTAGCACTACAAACAGGTGGAATGGCTTATTTATGTATGTCAAGTACGGCTGGATCTCTCTCCCCGTGCTTAACATAACAAATTTTCTGACAGAAGGTTTAGCCAATTCCACCTCTTCCCTCTGTACCTTCAACCTATTTAGATACTGGGCTTTCACTGCCTTAATCATGGTTTTACTTAGGGCCCTAGGGTTTGTAAACAAGTCAGGGCTACCCATTAAGTCTGCTTGCGCTTTAATATATCGGAACCATGGTATCGCCAAGGCCTTATCTAGGGACAGACAATCCTGGATAATTAATTGGTTTAAATTCGGCGCTTTCTGTGCCCAGATTCTCAGCCACCCTAATTGCGGTGCTACCGCAATCTGGTCCGAAATATAACCAGCCCCCAGATCTTCATGCACATTAAAAGATGCTACAGATTGAGGGAGCAATAAACTTTCCTAAAAAATATGTTTTCTGCCATTTGGATCTCACTTGAGTTAGTGTAGCCCCACACCTCACTTCCATACAGCACCATGGGCTAACACTTAGCGTTATAAATTTTCATAATGGCCGGTAATGGCTTCCAGCCTAAACGTTTAGCAAAGCCCAACAGGTCCCCTGACGCCCTCGCTAATGTGCTCTTTTTCAATGCGCGCTGCATGACCCATGATCTTCTATTATCAAAAACTATACCCAAGTATGGGAAGGTGGGTACTTTACTGAGTTCCAACCCCTTGCAGACAAACGATGCCCCTTTCGCCTGTCTACTGCCTAGCGACATCGCATGTGATTTTTTAAAATTAGTTTTTAAATCCAAGGAGTCCATAAAATTAATAAAGCAGTCTAACAGGGATTGTAAGCCTCGTGCAGTCCTAGCTACTAGTACAGCATCATCTGCATAAAGTAATGGAGGTATCATTTTATGACCAACTCTGGGAATGTCCTTACATGATAAAATCAAGGCTTCGGCCAACTTGTTTATATAGAGTGTAAATAGTAGAGGAGCAAGGATACAGCCTTGCCTTACTCCTCGTTTTACCGGCCAAGCATCTGTCAGACTTCCGTCCTCGTTGTAGCGAACTGCTGCACTTGTGTCTTTATGCCTGTCGGCTAGGAAGGATATCAGCACAGGGTCTCGTCCTATATCAGACAGGGTACTCCAGAGTTTCTGGCGATTTACAAGGTCGAAAGCAGTGGACAAATCCATAAAAGCTAGATGTATATCCCCCTGCTTTGCGACCGTGTACTTCCCTATAAGAAGATGTAAGTTGAGACACTGCCCAACAGTACCTCTTCCCTTTCTAAACCCGTACTGTAAATCTGAAATTACTGCATTCACTTCCAACCAATCTGTCAACCGTTCCAAGACTACTTTCCCCATTATTTTGGCAGCTGAGTCCAAAAGAGAGATTGGCCGATAACATGCCGGGTCCTCTCTTGAACCCTTTTTAAATATAGGGACAATGACTGCTTTACCCCAGGACACTGGGGGACCCACTATGGTAGCTGCATTAAAAACGGAGGTTAAAACCTTTGCCCATAAATGCGAGTCTGCTCTATAAAAATCTGCCGGAACCCCGTCCGGACCGGGTGCTTTCCCATGTGCTGTACACTCAATGGCCTTTAGCACTTCCTCTTCTAAGAATACAATCTTCCCTAACTGGGTGTGATCACTTTGATACACGGAAGATAAATTGTTTGATCCACTGTAGCAGCCTCTGTAATGCTCCACCCACTTATCTGGAGAGATAAGGAAATCCTGATTTAAGTTTTCTGTCTCATTAAACAGAGGGCTGTTTATTACCTTCCAAAATTGAGTGCTACTTTTCAGTACACTCACTTTGTTCAGTTCTTCCCATGCCATATCTTTCAACTCCAATTTCCTTCCTTTAATTGCCTTTTTGTATGCCCTTCTTGCCTCCGCCACCTTCTGTGCATCTTTACCATGCTCTTTAAGCACCTCTAAGAGTGCCGTATGGGAGTCGCTACAGGCTGTGTTAAACCAGTTCTTCAATTTCTTGGGCCTTATTTTACTTTTCCTAGTCAGATTAACTGCTACCTGTGCTGTTATATGGTTAAAAGCTAACAGGATCGCTATAGGATCTGAATTAACTCCTAGACAGGTAGTCAGATCCTCAGTGTTACTGCTATACAGGTTTTCCAGAAAATCGCTAGGAATGACCGCCTTCCACCGGACCCTTCGGCCTTGAGATTTAGAGGCTAAGTTAGAGTTTGAAATACTAGATGAGACAGATTCAGTTTTGAGAGCCCTGATATTAATAGTCAACGTGAGTGGATTGTGATCACTATAGCCTCTCTGTGAAACACTGAAGGGACCTAGCAAATCCCTCAATAAACATGACACAAAAATATGATCAATAATGGATTCTTTACCTTGGCCATTAAAAGTCGGAACAGGGTCTTGACTTTCCCCCTGTGCTAGGGCAAACAAATAATGTAATGATAAAAAACTCTCCAGATAGACCCCACTCCTAGTGTGCTCAAAGTGAGTGGCCTCAAATGGGTCTTCCTCAGAGTTCATATTCTGTAAACATTTAGTGGGGCAAACATGAATATTAAAATCACCAAGCACTAACAAATAATAAAAAGTATTGTTGCTATCATCATAATCATCCAGGAACCCAGCTAGTGCGTGCAAATGTTCTAATTCATCATTCCTGGTAAAGGAATTATAAAAATGTACCACTAAAATATTTGGAAGGTTATCACCTTCTAATCGTACTGCTAAAATATTAGGAGAACTTGTCGCTACTAATACAGCCTTGTATAACAATTTCAAACTAAATAACAGCATAAGTCTGCCCCTGGGTCTCCCCATCCTTGCTGGGGTTGCAAATTTAACAAATGATTGGTACCCATCCAAGTAATAACTTTCTCTGGCTTCCCATGTTTCCTGAAAAGCAATAACACGATGAGCACCAAGAAACGCCTCCCAATTAATATCCCCTCTTTTTGATCTTAACCCGGCGATATTCCAAGATAGGATCGCCAGCTTGTTCACAGACGTGGCGAGGCTTAGTGCCTTAGAAACCTGACTCCCTATTGGCAAACTATCAGCTACTACTGAGTCGCCGTCCCCATGTTTCACTGAGGGACTCAAAGTTCGAACATCCCGGTCAACGGTCTCCCCCATTAGTGTGTAACTTGAAACACCGTCGCTGGTTGGTAGTGCCCTTTTTCCCACTAGATCACGAACATCACTTTTTACTCTTAGCTCAGTGTTCGGGCTCACCCTGCACCCGTCCGCTGTTATGACAGGTCTCCATTCTATAGTTTCAATGCACCCAGGTAATTCTTGGTTGGGCTCTCCAATCACCCTGACAGGCTGTCTAGATGGTTCAAGTTGGGGTGATCTGGGGTGTGTTGCCCAACAAGGTCCTTTCACTGTTAGAGGTTCAGTGGTAATGGGAGTGCCAGAGGTAGAGTCATTAAAATCACTCTCTGGACTAACCAGTGCTGGGGAGTATACAGGGTCAGTATAAAAACCATCATGACGGGAATAACTAGAAGGGTTTCTCCCCAGTCAGTCGCAATCATTTAGGCCCAAAAGTGCATTGAATCTATTTGTAACCTCTATGCCCGATAAATAACCTGGTCCTCCCTTGCTTTGGACTGCATTGAATCTCTGGGGTATTGTTTCCCACCCTTCTAGCCTTCTGGGATAGATCTGGTTGTTAACGGGCATCCTATTTCTATCGATGTAATGACTAGGTGCACCCTGCAACCCTGGTCTGTAAAAAAATCCAAGGGGCAGAATATCTATCCCCTGTCCTCCCAGCTGGTCGACGCCCTCTACCTCACTCAGTATCATATCAGCTGGAACTGGGCTAATAAAATTAATTACAATGCAATCTCCTTCTCTTGTTTTCCTGGAGTGCCCCACCCAGGCTACTCTACGTGCCATGATTATATTATGGGCTGCCCTATTTCCTCCTACTGTATTGCGAGAGAGCCAGTGTGTGACTTTGTTTTTATTTTGAGAAAAGTCCTCTCTTTCTCCTTGACGAAGAGGGGGAACATTTACCAGGACAATCACTAAAGGAGCACTTTGGGGGGGGGAGATATAAAAACACACAGTTGCCCACCCCCTGTACTGGTTTATTGGACTGTATATGTCCGTTGGTCGTTTTGGCCGGTTGTTCACCCTCCTCCCGATGTATTTGTGAAGCCCTCACAGGGCTACGAGTTCCCTCCATACTCTGAGATTTACTCTTTGTAGCTGTTAAACTATTATCGTTTTTAGTGGGAATTATTTTTCCTAATGGGGTTGCAGTATTAACAGGGGGAGGTGCACGGGTTTGTTTTAAAATAGGCCGTTTGCCTGACTGTGTAGCATGTCCTCCCTCCTTATCAGTATCTATTAGAGAGTGTAGCAATTGAGTGTTATCGGCTGCAACCTGTTGCAGCTTACCAATACTTGTGCTAATTATTTTCATTCTCTCAATGAGAGGTAACATTAAAGACTTTACGAGCTGTTCCACTTGTCCAATCAGGCCTTCTTCTCCCTGTACTCTCGGTGGTAAGTGTTTCATTTGTTGGAGTTGGCCGTTTTTATGAAAAGGGAGTACACTCATATTCTGAGCGACGAAGTCCACCTCTTTCTGTTTATATATGCCCGACCATTTACCCATCTTATTTATCAGTTTGGGGACCTTTGCCCGTTTGCCTTTCTGCTCACTCCCGCCCTGCTTTCGTTTCCCTGTTTTAGTGATACTTGGTAGCATTTCAACGCTAGGGCAAACCAGTGTCTTTATTGACAGTATCTTACAGGGCACATTTTCCTCATTGGTATTACCATTTTGAGTGTCCTGTGTACTATTCCCCAGGGTAATGTCGCTATGTGTGTCCGAACCTATACTTATATCGGGCAACCCCAAATCGCTAAGGCGTTGGTTTAAACGGTTCTCAGGGAGACGCCGCGCATTGTTGGTGATTGCTGTGGGCAGCTCTGCAAGGACTTCAGAGCCCAGGAACCAGCAGGGGCCGCAGAGCACTATCGCCAGCCCCTCCCAACTCACCTGCTGGGCCATAACTACTCCTTGCGCCTCCCGCTTCGCGGGAGACGCGGCGCATTGTTGGTGATTGCTGTGGGCAGCTCTGCAAGGACTTCAGAGCCCAGGAACCAGCGGGGGCCACGGAGCATTATCGCCAGCCCCTCCCAACTCACCTGCTGGGCCATAACTATTCCTTGCGCCTCCCGCTTCGCGGGAGACGCTGCACATTGTTGGTGATTGCTATGGGCAGCTCTGCAAGGACTTCAGAGCCCAGGAACCAGCGGGGGCCGCGGAGCACTATCGTCAGCCCCTCCCAACTCGTCAGCCTCCCGCGTCGCGGGACGCGCGCAGGCGAACGCCGGGCTAAGCCCAGGTCAAGGGCGGGACAGTCTGTGACAGTCCGTGGCTGGACGCGGCTGTGCTGGGCCATCCCCCCCCCCCGTCATCTACTCGTAAAACTGTGAGACTTGTGACTATTATTACTGTGGGTCCCCATTTATGGAAACTGATTGATAAAATCATGGTCTAGTCTTACTACTGGCCTTGTGTATATACTGGGCATTTGTTTTGCACACTGACTCGTTTAGTCTTAAAAAATAGTCATATCTTCTGACTTTGGACTTCTTTTTCATCCTTTGGATCTTAAAATACTAAGCTAATAGGAGAGTAACCCAAGTTTTATATTTAAGTTTTCGCAAATTCATGATAGCCTTTATTTTTTAAAGTTTAAACATTGTGGTTTTAACTATAAGAAACAACCATGTCTAAACATAAAGCTGATAAGACGCCTACTGCACTGGCCACATTAGATAATTATCTGGTGAAAGTCGTTAATAAAATTAATAGTGATAGGAGAGCATCACTAGGGCGGGGGAGCTCTCCTGTCACTATTCCAAATTCACCTATACCAGTGGATGCAACAAATCCATCGGATAGTTGCGGCCAGGGGAATCAGGCTGTGGTATCCGTGGATGCTTTGGCCCACGCAGAAAATGTTCAGGACACCTCTGCTACATCCAATAATGAAATTCTTGACACCCCCAACAATTATATTTAGGAGTTGTGTTCACCCCCACCTAGAGCCTCCAGGGCTGTAAGGGCATGTAGGAAGACACAAGCCAAACGAGGGGGAAGTCGTTGTAAAAAGAGATTGGAGACCCCACCAAAAAGATCAGTGGAGGACCCTGAGCCGGTGGGAAGTAAAGGCTTAATTAGTAATAATGCCAATCAAATGGAACTACTAGCGAGTATTATAGACGCAAAATTAGAAGGACTCATTAAACCCCTAGTGTCCAAACTTGATTCCATCTCTGCTGAAGTTAAAAGACTAGGTGGTCTTATGGAGACATACATGGCCCGAACTGAAAGACCTAGGTGTGGCGTTAGGGGTACAGCTGATTTAAATCGGGGTACTCCTGAAGCAGTACCGAGGTCTCTAAGTAACCAAACAACGGAAATTGAACCTGCCATGCCTGATCCGAGACCATCGGAGTGCCCGAACCCACAGAATACTGTAGTTCGTGAGAATTTCTCACCTGTTAGAGAAAAAAGGAATAATCGCCCCACTAATCTGCCACCTGATTGTGCCCCATACGTGGTTGTCTTGACAAATGTCCCCCCCCCTTGATAGTCATTCAACCCAGCCCCATCAGGAAACGCACAGTTCACTTAAACATAAGACAGTTTCGTGGCTGAATAAGCAATGTGGTTTCACGATAACATTTTCTGACCAAATTCTAACCACGAGAAGGACGAATTGGATAGGCCAGTCTAGAAAGTCCTGTAGGGGTGATTGCGTTATAGTAAATTTTAAACATCCCGAACATGTAGCTACTGTTTTGCTAAGGGCGGCTTCACTAGTCTATGCTGAGGACAGCGTCTGTGTACGCCCATTAGGCTACTTTTATAGTCAACACATTAACGCACCCCCCAATAATGATAGGAGCAGACACTTTAGACCTAATTTATCTTTACAATACCCCGGCTTTGAAATCCCCACACACAACAGATTTCAAGCCTTAAGCTCGTTGGATTCTAATGATTGACATACCGAAGGCCATGGGTCATCTAAAACGACAAGGTCTATAAGCCTGTACATCGATTTAAATATTAAAAACCCAGTTCCGGAGCAAATCCAACAGGGCGAACAATCTGAGTCTAATAGATGTGGGGGTATAGCAAAGGGGAATGTAATGATAGGGGATAGTGCTATGATAATAGCCGCCCCAGTAGCTCCTACTTCAATGTATAATATTACGTATAACAATGGTATTAAAATTGTCAGTTGGAATCTTGCTGGACATAAGTCCAAGGGGAATGTTTTGGGCTGGAATGATTTTATTAATAGCTATGACATACTTTGTTTCCAGGAAACTTGGTGCAGGGAGGAAGTTAACTATGATGGGACATTCCACAAACCTTGCTCTAGACTTTTGCTCCTGTGGGACCTGCCGTCCAGGAGTGCAGCAGATCGTCGCTTCTTCCAGGGTGCGCTTTTAGCGGCAACGCGTCGAGAGGAGGTGAAACTGGGCTTTGTAAATTGAGCGTGAGGGGCGAGGCTTTGCCCTGCAGCGGGGCTGCGAGTGTGTAGCAGGGACTCCAAATCCCAGTAGTCCCTGCGTGACCTGATTGCCACACCTGGTCCACTCTCCCTGCTGCTTGCCATGCCCTCCTGAACCACTGTTGATAAAACCGTAGCAGTCGGAGACCAACGCGGGACACTCCACAAACCTTGCTCTAGACTTTTGCTCCTGTGGGACCTGCCGTCCAGGAGTGCAGCAGATCGTCGCTTCTTCCAGGGTGCCCTTTTACCGCTCGCCGGACCCGCTTCGCGGGTCCCGCTTCGCGGCAACGCATCGAGAGGAGGTGAAACAGGGCTATGTAAATTGAGCGAGAGGGGCGAGGCTTTGCCCAGCAGCGGGGCTGCGAGTGTGTAGCAGGGACTCCAAATCCCAGGAGTCCCTGCGTGACCTGATTGCCACACCTGGTCCACTCTCCCTACTGCTTGCCACGCCCTCCTGAACCTTCTCCACCGTATATAACTGGCCTAGATCACCGCTGCGCGGGAGCGTCCCGGGAGAAGCCCGGGACCGTCTACGGCCGTCTCAGGACGTTTAAGGACAGGACGGGCCATCCCCCGAACATCTGCCATCTGCCATTGTACACCTCGTGGTAAGCCCATTGCCTTCCATCGTAACCTGCCAACTATACACTGTTCGATAGAGTCTGTATTATCCTTACCCCTCCGTGATTGCAACAGCCTTCATTAACTCAAAGAATTACAAACCCTGCATATCCCTAAACATGGCCACCTCTACGGGGTTAAGCAATAACATCACGGTCCAAACTTCTAAAGGGGCTGTTACTAGTACGATTGACCACTTTTTTAAACGCATCTCTATTGTATTGGAGAAAGAAATTGCTGATACAGAAAAGCGCCTTTCGCTTGACTTGTTAATGGGAAAACGCTCATCATTAGGACAAATAGCCCAAGCTCTTTCCCCGGACACGTCAAACTTAGAAGGAGGTGCTCCCTCACAGTTGTTCATCAGGGAGGAGGAAGATGACCTGATTTGCCTTACTGAAAACGTTTCCCCTCAAAATCTTTCAGGGGAGACAGACACTACGGCCTTATCAGGCTCTCCAAACCTACTTATTGCCTCTCCCCCTACGATAACCCTGAGCGGGGACCCGAACATCAAAGGAAAGAAAAGGAAAAGAAGGGGTTCCTCCCAAAAGAAAGGACGGGTTAAGCGCGCAAATGCTAAAATTACACCAGGTCAAGCCCCTCCGCAGCCAACAGAGATCGGCAATCCCGCCTCTTCTAACCCCCCGGCGATACCACGTGGCCATAATGTAGAGGGCGAACTCCTATCCAAAATAGAGGTTATGGTTAGATCTCTTCCACTTCCTCTATACGAGAGAACCAGGTTGATTGATGTAAAGCTAGATAAATTAGGTGACCAGCTAGAAGGAAACAAAGCGGTTTTAGCGGAATTGGTAAAAACACAGGTCACAAAGAAAACTGGAGATCCTGTTGTGACCCCAAATTTGACTACAGTACAACCTCCAACTACTACCACCAGAGTAAATACTGGGACTACAAAGGGGAAAAATAAAGCGGTGGTAAAATTTCCAAAAGCCTTGCCCACCAAAGAACAACTTACTCAACCATCAAAATCCCCTCCGAAACAAAGGGAGCCCCCAATCACTAAAGAGAAAAGGGTACCTGAGAATAACACCTTTTCTAATAAAAATAGAACAGAGAACGTGAACGAGAATGGGGAATAGCCCACACAGCGATTTAATAGGCATACGTTGAGGAAAGTAGATTTGCCACCTGATTCTGCCCCCTTTACTATTATATTGACAGGAGTACCAGAATTAGCAGAAGGGGTGAGGGAAAGCCATTATGCCCTAAAAAACAAAATAATTCATTGGCTAGAACAGAACAGACCACTCCCTGCCCATGTAGATGGAGTAATTTTAACAGTAAGGCTAGCCAATTGGGTGGGAACAAGACCAAAGGACAAGAAAGGAGACGTAGTTATTGTAAATTTTAAAGACCCCAGACCGTAAGATGCATTGGAGACTGGTACGATGTGAGAGGGGGGGAATCCATCTCTACCCACTATGTTAGCTATTTTTATCCTAGAGAGCTATTATCCTTTCAAAAACCCAACCCTCTAAGAAATAATCTGTTTCAATGGAATGAAGTGGGTCACCAACCCCCCTTTCAAAATCAAAATCCTTATAATTAACCAAATTGGCCGTTGTTGTAGAGAGGGTTTAATAACAACATTTCTACAGCACAACAGGGATTCAATTTCCCCAATTCTAACCGCTTTTCAATGTTTTATGGGCTAGACGGGGTGGACTGACTCACCTCGACTATAAATGGGGGGGAGACTCGTGAAACAAAATTCAATCCCTTAGAGACTAATAACTTAAGAGGGGTTGACATAATGAAGAACAAGTTAAACGAGGAAACGGTAGCATATGACCATCAGCACATACCTTCTAATTCACCACCCCTAGAATTAGGTGAAACCCCGAACTCACAGAACACATCGGACACAATAATAGACTCCAGAAGGGAGCAGAGGCAAGTGCTAGCCCATAGTTTCTGCTCAGAGGATGCCCCCCAAAGTGAGCTACCGTATTCACATAAAGGTGGGACGGTTTCTTTTTTATTTTGGAATATAGCAGGACTTCGTGCTAAGACTGAGGATGATAGTGCCCTAAATTTCGTGAACGATTACGGGGTTATCTGCTTACAGGAGACCTGGGCTACTTCGGAATATCATTTGATGGGCTATAAAACTTATTCCTCCCCAGCAATAGCAGCTACTCATGGAAGGGCAAAGGGCGGCCTGGTCACCTATATAGCAAACACCATACCTGGGTTAAAAGTCACGGTCCTCCAAACAGAATCTAATTATCAACTACTAAGACTTTCTTTTAGGAAGAAGGAGATTGTTTTCCTGGTAAACTTCTATGATAACTTAATTCCAACAGAGGCGATAAAAACAATCAGTGAGCTCCGTCAAAAACTTAGTAAACAATGAAATCATACGAAACCTATGGGCACACCGAGTACCATATGGGGAGGGGACTTTAATCAGTACCCCTGTCCTAAAATTAATACCAATCTCTGCGGTTTAGCAGAGAATCAAGACGACAGAATAGTTCATTTTAATCACTCTTTGGTAGGGGACTACCTAAATGAAACACTTTCCGACCTAGGTTTAGGGATAATAAACAAGGAAAAAAATCTTCAGGGAGGATTGGACCCAACTTACCTAGGGAGAGGTTGTGAATCAACCATAGACTACATCCTTGGTTCCATTACATCGGCAAGTAAAATTAACGATTTTAGAATATTAGTAAACTCCCTAAGTGACCATGCAGCTCTGGGTGTGAATCTGTCTTTAGAACAGGGACAGCTCCAACCCCAGCTTATAATGACTGCTCTTCCGCAGAATAAATTACACCTTTCTAAAATGAATGGTTATGCTTTGGCATGGGAAAAGATAGACCCAGTAGATATAACAGCCAAGGTGGTAAATGCGGCTTACCCGGCAATATTAAAATGTCTAGATACAGATATAGGGGAAGAGGAGGTTCTCCAAAATTCTGATGTAATTTTAGAAAACGTGAAAAAAACGTTAACTATAAATAAGAAAGGGAATAGGGATATAAAAACAGGATGGTTTAATCAGAAATGCACATTGGCCCACAAAAATCTAAAAAAAGCACTTTCTAACAAACCAAGAAACCAGGTAAAAATAAAATTGCTAAGAAGTTCCTATAGATTAGCTTGTAAGGAAAGAAAACTAGAACTAAAACAAGCTTTGTGGAATCAACTGCATGAAAGTTCCCTAAATAAAAACAGCGATCAATAGAGGTGGCTATAGATGGACATACATGGGTAAATCACTACTCAAAAATCTTTAGCAAAAACCCAGAAATAGATCTTATAGGGGGGTCAAATAGCAATAGTAACATCCGGCAGCCAAACTCTTTTCCTATCCCATTAGCATTTACACTAACTGAATTTATTGGCGCAGTAACGGCCAGTAAAAGCGGGAAAGCCCCTGGCCCAGATGGGGTACCGGTTGATTTTTTTAAATATAAATTAGGTCTATGGACCCCAATCTTAAAAAGGGTATTTGATTCCGCAATGAAGTGTGGCTTACTAAAATCTTGGAATCGTTCTATTATGGTCCCTATCTTTAAGAAGGGTGAAAGACAAAACGTTACTTGCTACCGTCCAATCTCGCTCCTGGACTCGCTGAGGAAAGTACTGAGCAGAGTGGTTCTCCAGCGTCTACAGGAGTGGGTTGAGGACAGGGAGATTCTCTCGGACATCCAGTTTGGCTTCCAAGAGTGTTTCGGAACAACGGAGCAAGCGTTAAATTTGTCTCTAATGATGGGGAAATATGTATCAGCAAAGCGGGGTAGGTTATTTATGGTCTATGTTGACCTTTCCGCAGCGTTTGACTGCGTCTCCCATTCAAAATTATGGTCTATTCTCACGGAGATGGGGATGGAGCATGCCCTTGTAACCTTTCTGAGAGAACTCTATACAGAGGCCTCGGCAAGAGTGCGCTTTGGAGTACAAGGCGAACTATCTGATCCATTTAAGGTAGAGCGTGGGGTTAGGCAGGGCTGTGTCCTGGCCCCCTTCCTCTTTTCCCTCTACACCAATGGTCTTGAGGTTGAGATGTTAAGGGGGGGACAGGATCTCCCTCGAGTAAGAAATCGCCTAATTCCCGCTCTATTATAAGCGGATGACGCCGTGATTCTCGCAAGAACACCGCGAGAATTACAGAAGGCATTAGATAGGTATGCAAGATTTACGGGAAGTTTGGATCTTCGCATAAACGTAAAAAAAACCTACGTCATGGTAGCAGGAACCAAGAATAAGGGGGGAAAAGGTATTTTCCTTGACAATGAAAGGATTGAAATAACTGCCCAATGCCCATATCTTGGCATCATGATGGACGAAAAGACAAACTGGAAACCAGCAATAGAAGCCCGAAAGCACCAGCTCCTAAGAGCAATTGCAGCCCTCATAAAATTCTCCCAGAAACTAGGAAAGAAACCACCAGTAGAATTGCTTCATATCTACAAAGCAAAATGTCAATCCACTGCACTATATGGGGCTGGACTCTGGGGACACAAAAACACTAATTCTTTACAGGTTGCACAGAACACCTTTTTAAGATTCCTGTTGGCTGTCCCCAGAAGGACATCTATCTATGCCTCCCATACGGAGCTAGGCATCTCGCATATAGCGGACTTGGCGAAAATACAACCGATTATGCTCTGGCGTTGTATCTGGACTACAACGACAAATACTTTATCTAAACAGATAATAATAGATTGTATGTCATTGGACCATGTGGGAAGAATTGACTGGCTCATGTATGTAAAGAACTTCCTCACAGATCTCGGACTCAGTAAATACTATTCTGCCCCGGAGTCAATTGGCGAAATATCTAGAAGAGATCTAAAAAAAAGGGCACTGACCAACATGGAAGAGTTACGATTTTGCACTGAGGCAAGAAAATCTTCGGTTCAACATTCCATGGCAGTTATGACCACCCTGGGGAAAGAGCCATACTTGACGTATGTTGAGTCACAATTTGAGCGCTTCCTCTTGACAAGATTTAGAATGAAAATTTTTCACAGATTGGTGGCATTTCCGACAAACAATAGCTGGGAAGAGTGTCTAACAGTGTGCCCATGTGATGATACATCAGATCAATCCACCATTCACACATTTTTGTTCTGCAAATTCTACTCTGCGCACCGTAAACTTTGTTTAATCCCACTCTTAAAAAAAATGGGCTTAAGAAGATGTCGCCCTGCCATGCTACGTCTTCAATTTATTGAATCAGAAATAGTCTGTAAACATATAGTGACTCTTTTAAAATGTATTTTTAAACACAGAGTAAATCTTTGATCAAACCATATCGCAAACTGTATGAAAAATGAGATGTTCTGGAAAATTGCCTGATTGGTCTAAATCTATCCTAAACATTTTTTATATTAATATTGATCCAGGTAAATCCCGATAGTTTTATATTGTATAGGATATTAACTTGTTGATTGTAATGTAATGATATATTTTGCTGAAAATCTTTTATGGCTTTTATGAATTTTAAAAACCGAATAAAGATTACATTTACACCAACTATGATGGTTTCGTCTCATACAATCTGTTGGCACAAGATTCCACCTCGGGGAGAGCAAAGAGGGGCCTCGTGATTTTGGTTTCTATCAGGCGACAGATCATAGTGAAAAGGTATTGGTGTGTGGGCGCTCATGTACAGATTCTTTGGCTAACCGCAGACCAGGGCTGTAATGTACTACTGGTCAATTATTATAATAATTTGTTTGATAGCACCAGGACGACAGTAGTCCATGACTTGGCCAGTGCAATTGAGAATATCATTACAGAATTTAATGTCGTTTTTGAGTTTATCTGGGTGGGTGATTTTAACTTATCTTTATGTGAATTGTCTACCCAAAAAGTATGTGGGGTTCTTAATAATGATGATATGGATGATTTTCACTTTACACATAATAGTTATGGCGAAATACTGAACAAGTTTATGGGATGTCATAACCTGGAAATCCTGGATTTCGTTAAAGATGAATCTGGTCAGACTATCCCTACTTTTAAAAACAGGCAGAGTAGTTCAGTTATAGACCATGTGATTGTCTCATCTAATATCATCCCTTGCTGTGCCTCTCCTAGGATAGAGGTAAGCTCCCTAAGTGACCATAACTATATAGTCTTAGATTGTACTTTATGGGGTAGTAGCACTGTTGAAATAGGTAATATTCTTACCAATGTAGAACCCCATAGAACAAACGGTGTAGGGATCAGATGGATAGGGGAGAAAGCCAGTGAATTGCTAAACTCCATTGTCAGTGAGAGTCTGACAGATATTACCCTCATATTGGTTCACGGCACTGCCAATGTGCAAGTTTTAGCTGCTTTTAAATCCATTAACAAATCTATTAATGCCAAGTTCACTAGACCTAAAAATGCCCACTGTGGAAAATGCCGGGGTTGGTTTGACCATACATGTACCAGCCTGTTAACTAAGCTAAAACAGGCTCCTGTAAAAAAGCCTAGGGACTCTGACCATACTACCAAATTAAGGTTAGAGTACAAGTATGCTTTAAAAAAGAGAAAGGGTGAACTACAGCAGCAGGCATGGGATTCACTTAACCAGGCCGCAGAGTTATCCGATAACACCTTGTTCTGGGCAACGGTTAACTCAGCCTTCCTTAAAGAGGATAATATTCCTGAATTAACTTCCAATGTATCTAGTGAGGGCTGGGTTACCCATATTTCTCAGATTTTTGGATCTGCTAACTGCGAAGCGAGCAGTAACAAAGCTTGGCCTGCTATCCATTTGGACATCTCTGTCCAAGAGGTGAAATCTGGCATTAGAGCCAGTAAGGGGGGTAAGGCCCAGGAGCCCGATGGGGTACCGATCGATGTCTACAAAGCCGCCCCAAAGATGTGGAGCCCTGTGCTGACTAAAGTCTTTAACGCGGCTGTGGGAGCAGAGGCGCCTAATACATGGGGGGAATCCATCATAATCCCAATATATAAAAAGGGCAGCCGGGCAGACGCAAAAAATTACCGCCCAATCTCTCTCCTTGACTCGTCAGTAAAGATCATGAGCCGATTCATGCTGGTTAGATTAGAAGAATGGGGCGAACAAGAAGGTATTTTGGCAGACAGCCACTATGGATTTAGGAAGGGTCGGGGTACTCTAGAAAAGTGCATTAACCTTGAATTATTGATTAGCAAATATACGGAAACTAAGGAGGGTTCATTATACATTTGTTTTGCTGACCTTAGTAGTGCCTTTGATATGGTGGACCATTCTATATTATGGCCTACATTGCTACAGCTTGGAGCGCCGGAGGGTATAATCTTTTTTTTAGCTAGGTTACACAGAAAGCTAGAAACCTGTGTGCGCTATGGCACTAAAGGAGAATGCACCCCTAAGTTCAATGTTAAGCGAGGGATAAGGCAGGGGTGTGTACTAGCCCCTCTTCTTTTTAGACTGTTTATCAATTAAATAGATGCCATTTTAAAAACGATAAATGCGGATGCACCCAAGATTAAAGGCAATTCTGTCCCAGTGTTATTGTATGCCGATGACGCTGTTCTTCTCTCTAGAACCCCTATTGGATTACAGCATTTGATGGACAGATTTGCGACTTTTATTATGGATAGGAAACTTTCCATCAATAAGGGGAAAACGCATACCATGGCATATGGGCATAGAAGTAGGACCTCTATGGCCTTTTTTATTGAGGGGATAAGGTGCAAGATGTGGGTAAATTTTGTTATCTTGGTATTACCTTTTCTAAGGACAGACAGTGGACTAATTAATTTATGAATATTAGTAATAAAATAGCTAGAAATGCATATGGTGTTTTTAGATTTGCGGCAAAAGTCGGAGAAAGACGTACAAAGGATATGCTCCATATCTATCAATCCAGATGTGTTAGCATTGCAACGTATGGAGCAGGATTATGGGGCTATACTTGTAATCATAAGTTACAGGTGGAGGAAAATTCCTTCCTAAAAAAGCTTTTATGTTTGCCAAAATCTGCCCCTACGGAGCTGATTCACCAGGAATTGGATATTAACTACCTGGCTGATGTCTTATCCCTGAGGCCACTTAGGATCTGGCGGTCAATTTGGCTACAGGATGAGAAGCTGTTAAATAGATCAGTCATTGAGGATTGTCTATCTCTGGATAAATATCGCAATATTCCTTGGTTAAGATATGTGGCCGATTGTTTCCTAGAAATTTTTAATTTAAATGTATTGACTGACCCGGGTGCCGCTTCTTTGATCCCAAAAGCCGAGCTGAAAGTAACTTTTATGGCACATCAGGCCAGGAAACGGGGGTCAGTAAACGGTTCTCTGTCCACAGTTATGTTCTTTAGTAAATTTAAAATCAATGAAGGTTTTCCCAGATATTTATGTTTGGTGACAAGACCATCCCACAAGTTTGTGCTAACAAGACTGAGGTTTGGAGTAGCACATCAGTTAGTGGCACAGCCAAGTATAAGAAACATCCAATAGGGCCGTGCCAATGTGATGGCATCACCAAACAAAGCACCTTGCACTTTTTACTGATTTGTAAATTGTATTCGAATTTTAGGATAGCTTACCTGAAGCCCTTGTTTTTAAATCATGGTGTATGTACAGTGAACCAGGCAATGAGTTTGTTATTTAATCTGGAAACTGCCGATATTTGTTTTTTTACTGCTACTTTTCTAATTCAGTCCATTAGGGCACGTAAGAGTATGTCATTTTAAGAATCATGTTTTAGCCCTTGATTGTAATCATGTTTTATCTGTTTTTTATCTGCTGTTGTGCTTTTATGGTCATCTTGTATGCACCGGATAAAGCTTCATGAATTGAATTGAGTGCCCTGTGTACTATTCCCCAGGGTAATGTCGCTATGTGTCCGAACCTATACTTATATCGGGCAACCCCAAATCGCTAAGGCGTTGGTTTAAACGTTTCTCAGGGGTTATACAATTCTTAATCGGACCCAAAGAGGATCGTTTTGAAAATATTTCTAATGAGAGTCGGTTTTCCGCCTCAACTATCTCCCGATCTAATGCGACTGCTGCCCGGGTAATATAGTTATCTAGAGTCCCCATGAGTCTAACACCTATATATTTGGAAGATGGCTTTTCCCCTTTATCTATTTGGGTAGGCATATTTACAAGACAGCACTTATTTATAATAAATGTTAGATAACAATTACTCTCAACAATATATGGTCAAACCTGAGGGAGTCACAAACGTCTTGTCCATCAGTAAATACAGTCTCTACAATGAAGTCCTAGATCTTAAGGGGGTAGCCCGTCCAGTCCCTCGCCCTCCCCGGACGGCCACAGATTGCCCGCCCTTTGCCCGGGCTTCGCTCGGCTGCTCCCACGCACGACTCGCGGGGCGAGAGGCTTTCCTCTCTTTTCAGGCGCCTCCGGGCGCAGTGATGGTGTAAGGGACGCGACCTGTCTGCCGGGGCACCTGGGAGTTGTGGTTCAGGCCCCCGCGGTGGTTGCAGGCTGTGTTGCGGTGTCTGGTGCAGCCGTTCCCCTCACGGCGCCTGCTGGAGCCTGCTGACACGAAGGACAGTGAGCCGTTGCCCTCACGGCAGGGTATGTGGAGGTCAGTGATTTCAGAGAGTGAGGGCGGAGTCCTTGTGGCTTTTGCTGAATACCCGGAGACAGTGCTAATTGGCCAAGAATGGGCAACAGACTATGGAGATGATGCCGACATCAGAGAGGTTAAAGACTTTCTGCAACATGAATGGCCAGAAAAAAAGCATCTAAGGGCAGCAACCAGGAAATTCTTCGCGGTACGGGAGGAGTTGTCCATTGGAGATATGGGGACATTCCTGCACAGAGGGAACAAGGTCGTTCCCCCAACGACACTGATACCTCACTTGCTATCTGTACTATATGAAGGTCACTTGGGCATCGTGAAAACGAAGATGAGAGCAAAACAGATGTACTGGTGGTCAGGAATGGACATACAGTTTGAGAGACATGTAAGGGAATGCGACCAATGCCAGAGAGCGGACAAAACTCACTGAGGCCGTCTCTTGGGAAATTTGACAATCCTGTGAACCCTTGGGAAGAAGTGTCGATAGACATCCTGGGGCCAGTACTGGATGCACAGAGTACCCCGAAGTATGTGTGTGTCCTCATTGACAGGTATTCGAAGTGGCCCGAAATAGATATACAGGAGGAGATGGACACGGAGGCAGTACTCCGATTCCTCACAGCGACATTCCTCCGAGAAGGTATACCCCACTCCATACTGAGTAACAATGGACCCTAATTCACCTCGGAAAAATGGTACAAGTACATGGAGTGAAACAGGACCAAGACGAAACACACATCCCTATACCACTCAGCTGGTAACAACTTATTTGAGAGGTTTAACCGGGTCATGATGGGTTCCATACAAGCTGCCATCGCAATGGGCAAAGACTGGGAAAAGGAAGTGCAGAGCATGTTGTGGGCCTACCGAATAACACCCACCAGCTCAGGGTATGGTCCCTTCCAGATTTTGAGAGGACGTGAGCTATTTACAAAAGACAATCTAGCGTGGAAGTAAAAAACCGTCACGAGTAAGTAGTCGCCAGCAGTGGCCAGCACAATCTGGAGAAGGCACACACAATATTCACCAAGCACTACAACAAATGGCGCAATGTGAAGGAGACGTTGCTAGAAAAAGGAGAGTGGGTCAGAGTCAAACTGGCCCAGTTGAGAAGGAAAGGGGAAAGCAAATACAGCCCGCCCATGCAAGTAAAAGAGGTGTATGACAGAGCCGCTTTGCTTAGTGTTGGATACGTATGGCCACAAGACTGCATGTCTAAATGCCACAAAATATTGCAGTGGGCCAATGAAGAAAGATCTAGAACACAACCAGACCAAGCCCCACCCCCTGACAAAGAGGTACCGCGCAGAGGAGAGGAAGACACCGGAGCAGGAGAAGGTGGACAGGAGTTAGAGGAAGGAGAAAATCCCATGACTGGGGAACATCAGGAAGAAGTGGGGGAGACGGTGAGAAATGAGAGTCCCCTGGTAAAAGGAGGGAGACCAGAGATCCAGGCGGAGGACAGCATGGGGAAGGCCTCCTCTACGCCGGTAAGACGTACACGGGAGGGCAGAGCAATCATGAAACCTGCCAGGCACAGAGACTATGAACTGGGTGAGGGGAGATAATTGTGATCTGGTAATGTAGACGTGTTATTTTCTTTTGCTATATAGAAGAAAGGAGATATGTAGTGTTGCGCTCTAGTTGTTGAGCGTGACGCGATGACGTGGCCCGAGTCGGCCATTTTAGGTCGCACTCGTGCATAGGAATTGAGAGCTCCGGACATTCCCGGTGTTCTCTTGCCGTCGGAAAGATATAGGTATTAAATAAAGGTTCGAGCACAAACACCCCGTCTACTGCGCTTCTTTGGGGGTGAAAGTAGGAACATTACAGGAAGGAGCGCGGCGAGTGGCCCTCATTTTCCACCAAATTCTTATTATTCCCATGAATAGGAGGGAGGGGGAGGGTGCTGGGAGACGGCGGCGCCCACATTCAGTCACTTGGAAGGAGCGGACAGAGAACATATTCAAGCTCAGAGTGCGAAATGGGTTCACAAAGCAATTGTTGCAATGCCTCAGAGAGCCTGTGATCTTTGTCAATAATACAGTGTCGCTAACAAAAGGCGATGATAAATACCGATGTGACTGGGTGCTGGAGGGAATCGAGACAGATATGTAACTCACTTGAAGCAGCACATTTACAGAAGTCAGGCTTTTATATTAGAAAGGCATAATTCTTTTTTTAGGAGTGCAAATGACTGCATTTATTCAATTATATCCGGAATTTAATTCATGTTAAATCGTTTTTTCGCTCAATGTTCTTTTTATTTATTTTTAGAAAGTTTGAAAGAACGGAAAGCAATAGAATATAGTGAAACCTGCCTCCACATGTAATAATAATAATTCCATATTTATCACCCTTAAGGGCATCCAGGCGATAGGGGACCTTCGGGGAGATATGTGAGCTTTTGTCCAGAGTCACATGGTGATGAGCTGAGCTATCCCTAGCTCAGGATCGAACCATGAGCCCTGCTCTCTGGAATCAGCACTCTGTCATCCCTTTCTTTAATAAGCATAATTTTGAGACTGCCTTAGAGGATTTTTCTCCCTTGTAGAAAAAAAAAGAAAAACCTCCAAGAACCTTAAAAAGACTTTCTAGCTCAATGAAGCATATTAGGCGTACACTGGTTCATGTTACTGTGACATTCAGGGTTGGATTGGCATTACAAATTGGCCTGGGCACGCAAAAAACAAGAATTTGCAATGCAATATCTCTTGCATTTACGCAAGTTTGAGATACAGACATTGCAAATAACAATGGCTTTCATTTTTGTTTTCATTTTTAAAACATAAATAAAAGGCTTTGTAATTTATAATGCCAATAGCTTAAACTTGCGTAAATGCGAGACCTATTTCATTGCAAATGCTTGTTTCATTTGGGTTAAGCACTCCTTGAGGGAGCATGTAGTTTCAAGCTGTCTCCCTTTTGCGTTGTCTTTCCTTCTGAATTCTGTGTTGCATCGTGGTTGCTGTGCAGCATGGCTAAAAACCATTGGCAAAGCCAATAAATTGCAAAGGTGAGATCTGCTTGTTTAGCCAATGCTTGCTTTGTATAGTGTACAGTGTAAAGTTATTTTATTTTGGGTGCCAATGCAAGTGGCATGGGTAATTTTTTTAACTGTGTTTTCTTTGGTGACTTTAAAAAAACCTGAGGTGCACTCTAAAATGAGTATGGATTGACTCCAATCATATTTCTTTCTTCAATTTTTATAAAAACACTACACATATAGGCCCTAATTACGATGCTGGTCAGACGAGCATCCGACCAGCATCGTTACAGTAAAGGGATTACCCAATAGGTAGTCACATTCCCGACTTCCTAATGAGCATCTGACCACCGTGGAGGTGGTCGGAAACATGCCTTTTGGCATTTAGGCTTGCGCTGTGGCCCGAGAAGGCCCACAGCACAAGCCCCAATGCCAAAAGGCATGTTTTTAAACATCCTGTGGCAGGCACTTCAGGGTGCCTGCCAAATGGGACATGCATGTTTGAGGGGCCACCTTGGGTGCCCCCCTTGCCTCAAAGGGGAGGCCGTGTAGGGACAGGGGCCCTGATAGGCCTCCCAAGTCTGCTTGTGACAGCCTTTCAGTGGCAGTCGGACCGCATTTGAAAGGCTGTTGGAAAGGGCCATTGCAATCCCTATGGCAGTGCCTGAGCAGATTCTGCCCTCATTGTAGGGATTACATTCCGATCGCAGTGCCGACAGGCTCCTTGAGCCTGTTGGAACCTCAGAGATTGATTCCTCCATATGCGATTGAACTGACTGCATTGTAATACGGTGTTCTGACCCCTGCTTCATATGTCAGTGGAACCAACACCGACGTGCCAACGCTGGTAGTCGCAGCAACATCATAATGAGACTCTTTGTTTCTGGCTACCTGGTAAATAATAATACAATATGTTTTACATAGTGCTTGCTGCCTAGTTTTGTAGCATTGTATAGTAGGACGAAACACCCTCAGAAATTATAACAACATTAATATGTGTTTTGTCTAATGCATTTTTCACAGATTTTGGTATATGCTTGGTATAGCGATTGTTCTTTTCTCTTCAGTAAAGCCACACTTCCAGAAGAAGCCCGATCTACCAAACTGTATGGTGAAGGATAAGGGAGCTTTAGCCCCAATCCCTTCTGACCCTATCCTGCCCCTTCACTTAGCACCCCTGTGCATTAGGTACATACCTGTACTGCAGTCAGGTACTGGTCTGAGAACATAAACAGTCCTCTGAGCTCCCATAGAGTGGGGGTGCGGTCTGCATGCTATCGTGGAAGGGTCGCCATGTCTCCAATCTGACTAGGTGTGACATTAGCATATTTGGAGTATGCTGCTGTGTGACATTTCCTGATCTTCTGTGACAGCTGAAGTGACACTTTATTGCAAACTCAGTCATTGACCCAAAGAGAGAAATGTTATTCACCAGTAACAGTATTACCTGAAGGGTGTAGCTACTGCCCCATAGAAGAGGATTTGTGTAAACATCAGCAGCAAATAACCAACCAGAAACAAAATGAATTAATTGCTGCCTCTCAGAACATCAATACCTAAAATCCACTTGCAGCCATCAGCCACCTAGCAAAACCATGGGCATAGTCCTTTCGACAAAGCCCACTAGTCCTTGCATTGCTATGAATCCACTGACAACTTCATCATACACAAGAGATATGTCCTAATTTGAAACCTAAAACATTAAAATAATGAATGCTGTGACACATTCCTGCTTTGCGAGCTACAAACATGAAAACTGAAAAATACCTAAACGGTCACGAGGAAGGAAACGAGTAACTAATGTGCCCAAGACATCCTACATTAGACCATTATGCAGAAATCCTATACTATTCAGGTATGATCAATTCATTCAGTTCACTTTCACCCACCCACTGCATTATGGTACGGTAGTCCTGATTCTAAAATTTCAAAAGCAGAAATACAAGTATCAAAATGCAAAGAAAACAATAAAAAGACTTATATTAGGCAGGCTTGCATGAAAACACTTATTCAAAATGTTGATGCTGTTTCTGTGAAGGAGGAATATTTTACCTTTATTTAAAAAATGTCCGAAACATAACTGAAGTGCATTCAAACGATTAAGAAAAGATGATTATGTGCAGACACTTTTATGAGACCTGTTATTTTCAGTCCATAGACATTGCACATATTTTAAATACTGAAGTGTCATGCTCTTTTTTTTTTTTTTTTTATTGAACAAGACAGCAGGAAGACATTGGTACATTAATTCTTGGACATTAGACAAGATTTCATACAATATACCAGAGACAATCTAAGAGTATACATTACTACGGCATGGTAAGCCAATCTTAAAATGCTAATGCACAATAGTGCAAAGAAAAGAGAGAGGAGAGAAAAAAAAAAAGCAGGAGGGCAAATTAATCCTATACATCAAAATTCCTATTATGTTTTTAAGCTTACAGCAAAGCAAATTAACACAACAAATATATCTTTATCCTTCTTTAAAGTGCTAATGCAAAGACGTGAAAGGTTGATATCTTTACCCTTCTTTAAAGTGCAGATGCAAAGACATAAACGGTTAACCAGTATACAAATCACTAATTGAAAATTGATAAACAGCAACAAAATTGCTATATAATACTTCAAATACAAGTACAGTGAAGTGCAATATGCTACTAATTTAGAACTGAAAAATACTTTAACCATACTAAAGTGCTAGTGCGAAATCGTGCAAAATTGGCTGTATACAAAGAAGGCTAAGGTAGAACAATCAAATTTCTATTATAATTCCTATGGCCCTAGTAGATTAAAATACATCCGCATCAAATATAGTAAAAATACTATTCTAAAGTGCCAGTGCAAACAACCTACGTCGATAATGCGAAATGGTTCATTAAATGCTAATTTAGAAATATACAAGACCTGCCACTTAAATCATGTACAATTATTATTACAATTGTTAAAGTGCTGCTGCTTTAAAGTGCAGTGAAGAGTAGTGCAAAATAACAGAATAAAGTGCAAGAAAAGTACAATAGCAGCTGGAATAAAACAACAATAAAATATCAATTTCCTTTAATAGATTCCAACTTCTCAAAATATTTCCAAGTCCTTTCAAATCTTGTAATCGCACCCACCCTGCCTGCATACGCTCTCTCAAAATTATATGTTCTTTTCATTTTATTGACCCATTTTAATTGACATGGGATTTCCTCAGATTTCCAATTTTGTAAAATCATAGATCGTGCTACGACAGTGAAAATAAAAATAAATGCTTCTTCTGAGTTATTGAACCTATTCCTATCTTTGCAAATACCAAAAAGAGCCACTTCTGCTTTAGGTGGTAATATTTTCCCGGTTGACAGTTCCATGTCAGCAAATATCCCCTTCCAAAAGGAGTCTAGCTTTGGGCAGGAGAAAAAAATATGATGCCAACCAACCTGACCACTGATTTTACATCTAAAGCATTTATTTTCATATTCAGGGAATATTCTCTGCAAGACCTCCGGGGTATAATACACAATCCAGCGGGAGAGAAAGGACATTCGTTTATAATTAGCTGCCCGGAGTGCTTTATTTCCTAGCTGACATATCACTTCCCAGTCTTTTTCTGACAAGACGCACTGTGTCTTGAGGCTTATTTTATCTAGATGATTAGCAATAACCTGAGAAGGTCCTGAAGGAAGTAGCCTTTTATACCAGAATCCTATACCCTTATGTTTTTCCCCATATAAGGCTGATAGCAAGGCATTAGATGAAGTATCAGAACCCCCTATCTCTTTTCTTATCAAATAAACCAATTGTAAATAATCAAAAAACATAAGCCGCCTAGGATATGCTCTATCTACCACCGTTTGCCAGCTAATGATCTCATGTTGAGTAAATAAGTGTCTTATTTCCACAAATCCAGCTGATTCCCATTGTTGCAGGTGACTCCGGGATATCTTACGTCCCATTTTACCACATTCTAATAATTTCAAAAACCTAGAACCATCTGAACCGCATTTTTTATATAAAAGCCGTAATCTTGATGAGTATACAAGCAATGTCTTATATCTTGTTTTTTTAGGCAGCTTTGCAGTTTTTAAAAAGAAAAAAATTTGGGAGCCTGCTTCCTCTAACATTTTATCTAAAAAGAAATTGTCTCTAGACGGTCTGCTTCTTAATAATCCTGCCACTATATCGAAAAGAGCTGCTTCATAATATGTTTTAAAATGAGGGAGAGCCAGCCCACCTTGGATGACAGAAAGTTGTACGACCGGGAGCTTGACTCTTGGGGCCTTTTTATTCCAGATAAATCTTCTCATCATAGACTCGAGTTCATTAAAATACACCATATTAACTTTAATTGGGATATTACTAAATAAAAATAAAACCAAAGGGAGTATGTTCATCTTTATCAATGCGACTCTACCGATCAAGGTCAGGGGCAATAAATCCCATTGTTCCAGCATGCTCTTAATTTTGTTCTTCATCTTAATATAATTCAGCCGAAAAAGTTCTTGATATTCTTTAGTCACGTAGATCCCTAGATATCTTATTGGATCCCGTTTTTCGGCTTGTAACTGAAGATGTGGTGGAAGAAAATCTGAATTAGAATTTAAAATAAGAACTTCAGTTTTTTTCTCATTGATCTTGTACCCCCCAATCTTCTCGTAATCTTTAAGCTCTTTCATGAGATGTAAAATATTTTCTTTTTCGGGGGCTAAGTACAAAACAATATCGTTGGCGAACAATTTTAACTTTGACATTCCGACAATAGGGGGTATTATTGTATCATTGTTCCTTATTTTTATGACCAACGGCTCAATAAAAAAAGTAAAAAGCAGGGGAGATAGAGGGCAGCCTTGCCTAGTCCCTCGATTTATTTTAATCTTCCCTGCTTGTCTGGAATTAACTATGACCTGAGCTGATGCCCCTTCATAGATGTTCTGTAGCATACTAATAATCGGGGCCGGAAATCCAAAATAATCCAAGGAGAAAAATAACGCTGTCCAATTAACTAAATCAAATGCTTTTTCTGCATCAATCATTAAGATGCATGCAGAAGTTAAATTAGTGTTAAAAAAATCTAAGGCCTGAATCAAATATTCTGTGTTTGCCGCCATAAATCTACCAGCTATAAAACCAGTCTGGTCCTGATGTATTACTTCCTGTGCTGCATATACAAATCTTTGGGCCCAGATTTTCATAAAAACCTTGTAATCCGAATTCAATAGACTGATTGGTCTATATGAATTTACCTCTTCTGGATTCTTGTCTTTCTTCACAAAGCTGGTAATTGTAGATTCTTTAAACTCAGAGGGAACCTTTCCACCTCTTCTGATATAGTTAAATAAATTTTTCAAGGGATCCTCCAATTCCTTTAAAAATACCTTGTAAAATTCAATCGGGAATCTGTCGATACCTGATGCTTTTGCTTCTGATGTTGCTTTTATACTATTTTGAATTTCCAATGTGCTAATTTCGCAGCTCAGTTGTTTTCTCCTAGAATCAGAAATTTTAGGAATTTCCAAATTATCGAAGTATTCCTTAATCAATATTTCCTCCACCTGAATATCTGTGGAGTAAATGTTCTCGTAATGATCAAGGAACACTTTCGTAATTCCCTCGTTCCGAGTCTCTGTGCCACCCAGAGGATCTAAAATTTTCAAAATGATGGAAGATTCTTGTCTTTTTCTAATTGAATTAGCCAAAAGTTTCCCCATCAATTGACTATCTTCATAAAGCCTTTGCTGGTAGGCCTTTGAGCTATTTATCTCTTCGAGAGTGAAGAAATCCCTGAGCGATACTTTCGCTTGTTCCCAATTATTCGGTAGTCGATTAAGTTTTAGCGCATACTCTTTCTCAGCTGCACACTGGAGGACAGCAATTTGTTCCTTTCGAACATTTGCCTTATTACAGGAAAATGCTATGATTTGCCCCCGAGCTGCTGCTTTAAATGCTCTCCATATAGAAAAAGGCTCTGCTGAATCTTTATTTACTAAAAAAAATTCTTTCATCCAAACTTTGAATCCCTCCACCCACTCAGTATTCTGTAATAGGGTACGATCCATCTGCCACCTGGAGCGTTCTCCTTTTGTACTTTCCAACATCAATTCAACTTCAATCCTCCCATGATCTGAAAAGGGGTTGCAGCCTATCAATGCGCTTACAATTTGAAGTGACTTGGAAGTTAAAAAAAGTCTATTCTGGAGGCGGTGTGAAATCTGTTCGAATAACAAGTATAGGACTCTGTATTAGGATATAGGGAGCGCCAAGAGTCCCACAGTTGGAATTCGGTCGTAAAAGCTTCCAACACCCCTTTCGGCTTTGGTTTTAATTGTTTCTTATTCTTATTAGTGGTATCCCATCTTAAATCTTGAATATAGTTAAAATCACCACCTATTATGATTTGTCCTGGTGTGCCTCTCAAAATGTCACTAATTTCTATCAAGGCCGAGATGTCATCAAATATTGGGCCATAATAGTTTACAAAATGTAGTACCTTCCCAAATAGTTTTACTAGCAACCAGAGCCATCTGCCTTTAGAATCTCTTCGTGTCTGCATGACTTCCCAAGGAAGACTCTTAGCTAAATAAATAGCCACCCCCCTCTGGGCAACCCCAGCTGAGGAAAAAAACCCATACGAGAAGTATCTTGGCATAAACAACTTTGGAAAGTTAGTCTTCAGATGTGTCTCCTGTAGAAAGACCACCTGGGGTTTTAGGGTAATGACCCATTTCAAAAGTGAGCCATACTTCTGTTTATTGAGCAACCCATTTGCATTAATAGAGAGGATATTACATGAATCAAATCTCATCTCTATGCCTAAAAAAATTTATATCTAACCTGTACCAATCAAAAGAAAAAATCCAAATAACAATCCTGCTGTACTTGTATCTTTTTAGTGCTTTTACCCCCCCACCCTAACCACCCCCAGGGATGCGGGAGCCCCCTCCCTGTCCACGCAGCCCCCATCCCTCCCTCAACTTCTTCTTCGGGTGTCTTCTTGTTACACCCTGATGTGGCTCAGGGACCCGGAACACCCACCTCTGCTATTTTTTTAACTATTGAAGAAAGGGAAATAAAAATAATTCATATCTATCACAGCTACTACAGATTATAAATCCAAATTCTTTCTATTTTCTTCTTTCCCTCCCCACCTTAAAAGCTAAGCCTTTGCAGATATCTCATTGAGAAGAGTTTGCGCCTCATCCAAATCAGTAAACAGAAAGAATTTCCCTTTGACAAGAACCTTCAATTTTGATTGCTGTGCAATCGAAGCCTGGGCACCATTAGCTTTAAATAGCTGCAACAGTTTTACAAATTCTTTTCTTCTTCTGGCAGCTACCGCTGTCATATCTGTAAATATTCTGCATTTCGCCGTCTCAGAGACATTGAACTGACGTTGTTGATATGCCCTAGAGAGGATTCGTTCTTTTATCCTGAAGTCAGCAAAATTTAATAAGATGGTTCTTGGGAATGGAGAGTTTGCAAAACGCTGTGCTGGTACTCTATGGGCCCTTGTGATCGTCAAGTCCCCTTCAAATTCTGGAAGGACTACTTTTTGGATAAAGGAGTTAGCCCATTGCACTGTGTCAGAGCCTTCTGTCCCTTCCGGGACCCCCACGATTCTCAGATTCGATCTACGTGAGTGGTTTTCTAACTCCTCGAGTTTATTTTCCATAGAGATCCGCTTCTTAGTGGCCTCTTTAGTTGCCCCTGAAACCAGACCGATTTGATCTTCCAGAACTGAGATCCTGGACTCTGCCTCCACTACTCTAATAGGGAGCGATACTGTTAACTCCTCGAGCTTATCCATTCTGGCATGAAGAACAGCTAGCTCCACTTGCTGGTTGTTTTTAATTTTGCGGATCTCGTCGAGAATTAAGTTGAGCATTTCGCGAATATCTAGCTGATATCTCGCTTCAGTTCTCTTTTCAGAACCAGATGGGCTAGCATCATATCCCGCCGCTCCTTCAGGTCCGGAAATTATATCTTGCAAGGAATCCCCCTCATTTATTATCGCATCTACAATGGGAGGCGAAGTTTGTGATAGTGTTTCGATCGTGCCGGGATCCGTACTTGATATTCTTGAGGAGGTTGTACCGAAAGAGGGGGAAGTGTTTTTGGAGTTGTTTTTTTCGCAAAAAGTGGAAAGTCTTTCACTTCCTTCCCCCCAGTACCACTCCCCCCGACACCATTCTTTCTCTTCTCCTCCACTACCTGGGGCTCAGCCGAGACAGGAATCAATGGAGTTTTAGGGGTTTGATGTTGAGCATCTACTTCGGAATAGGACAGAGTCTGCGATGTTAATGACCTCCACATTGCCCCCCTCCACTACTGCCTTTGCTGATCTTCCTGCTGCAGAGAAACAGAGGGGGGGAGTGATTCATCATCTGTTGACTCAGGTGTAGAATCTTCCATTGCGGAGTTTTCCACCCTATTACCATCTTTATTCCTATCTTTAGCAGCTTTACGGTCTCCTTTCCTGGCTAGGGCAAGGCGAGTTTTAGCTTTTTGTCGTGCAGCTGCTTCCACTTTGCTGAGCTTAACTGCATCATCTCCCTCCTTCTGTGGTTTGCCCATTGAGATTTCAAAAGTAATTATTCCTCGTGTTTCTGAAATCAGGCCAGATCTTTAGATCCTGTTATCACCACTGTGCCTTATATCCTGAGAGAGAGGTTCAGAGAGAGGTTCAGTTCAGTATTGGAAGCCAGCTAATTTCCCCTGTTGCAGTTTTTTTTTTTCTTTTTCTTTTTTTTTCCAGGACCTCGCTACTTCACTCGCAATACTAGCGTCTTTCCTCCATTAAATCAATTAGCGCCAAATGTCCCTCCGCCTCCCTGTCTGCCTCCAGCTCGAGCTCCAGAAAGACTTGCGGACCCCCCCTCACCAGCAGCTCTCAGACTGGAGAACCGCTAGCGTGACGAGCCTACCTTCAGCAATCCGGGAAGTGTCATGCTCTTGTTAGGTCGAGTGTGATCTGTGGTAGTTCAGTACGGAGAGAAGCTTCGCCCACTCCCCGTGCCTTTTTTTTCATTCGCTTGTTTGTTTTTCCTTTTTAAATAGTGTCTTCTGATTTATTATAGCTCCCGCAGGGTGGGCAATACCAGCCTGATGGAGCGCTTCACCAACGACACCTTCTGTGAGGTCTGCAACTGCACCGTGGGTAAGAGCAGCTTCCAGCCCTGCTCAGCGCAGACCGAGACCGTTATCTGACGAAGAAATGCTAGTCCGACCCGGCCTTTCCACTGCTGTGAATTAACATAGGGGAAAACTTGCTGGCTGTATTTCTTAATGCTGAGCGTTGTCAAAGGATGCAATTAAGAAATGAAAATGTAAAAATAAAAAGTCAGTGAAGGAATTGGCGTGGCTAACAGACCTGCTGTTTTGGGCAATTCAGTGCTTGAGAAGCATGTTAACAACAATGCAGCACGCTGCGTGTGGGCAGATGCCACCCACACATGAAGATCTGAAACAAGCGGTCTAAGCCCTAGTATTACCCAGACTGGATTACGGTAGTGCCACACTATGTGGCCTACCTAGATACAAACTGGCCTTACTAAGAGCCTCCCTCAATGCAGCGGCAAGATTTGTCCTCAAAACTAAAAGAAATGCACACATCTCACCAACCCCAAAAAACCATTAACTGGCTACCATACGAAGCAAGAATCCAACTGAAAATTGCTTGCATGACGCGCAAAGCGTTACACTTCAACACCCCCAGTTACCTGGCCCAAAAAGCTAGAAAAATCAGGGGGCAGCAGATCCTCATGAATTATTCTCACCTTGCTTCTGAAACCTCAATGAACCCACAATAAGAAAACTAGGGCTAGAGCATTCTCGGCTATCGCACCCAAGATATGGAGCTCTTTACCACCAGACCTTCACCTAATTTCGTCTATCTCCGCCTTCAAAAGAGAATCCAAATCTTATCTTACCCTAAGTCAATATATCGGTGACATTGAAAAGGTCTTATGTAGATTGGCCTTCCTAGTACTGGATTTATTCCAGTCCAACCACTGTTATCCTATTTTTAATTTATGATGTGTTCGACTCTCACACATATGTTTGCCTGTTGATCAGACCAATTGCGAATCGTTATCTCTTCATTTTCTGATGGAAATATCTCATTTGAAAAGATGCTACTAGCCCTGACATGTGTTAGTGTTCAGCGTTACATCATCTTCACAGTGCTCTGAACAGTGATATTCAGAATAAGAGCATGTCATGCCTTGCCCTGTGCTTTTGGTCACACATGTCAAAATCCAGGGGACAGACAGTAAGTATATTTCATCTTGCATGCTATTTCTAGCTAACCGTGCTATGCAGAGCTTGGTTAGTAAAACCGAGCAAGGGGCAATCTCCTGTAAGTTGGAGGGTAGGCCAGGAAGGGGCCAAGGGGTTTCTTGTGGTGCCAACTGTTTAAGTGATCCAGTCCAGAGGGGAACCCAAAAGAGGGGCACCAAAGTGCCATAAAAAAATCAACATGATTTGCGGCTGTGCAGAAATAATGCTTGTGTACTGTGAGTGACCCAGAAAAGCTGAGCTTTTTAATAGGAGTTCCTCGTTGCTCCAGTGAAACTGACTATGCTTACTCAGTACAATACAGCCTCCTCTTAAAATGTCAGGGCTCCTTTTAAATTCCTGCTCAGCCTGTCCAAAACCAACACGTATTTATTTTCTGTGTGATTTGAGCACAAAATTGTGAACGTTTATTGACAACACTGCCATACCCAGGGCCAATGGAATTATGCGATTGTGTGGCCGGGCTGATTTTTGCATGATTACAAATGTGCGGCATTTGCCACATAATCCATCATCTGCTGCACAATCTGAAGATTTTAGCAAAAAGAAAAATGTTACTAGCTCAAACGGTTTAAATGTTTTTTAATACGTACCGACTCGTGTTATTGCACAGTGTAATGTGTTATGCAAAGGTTGACTGGTCACCTTTCTGTTGCTTACTGCTATATTTGGGTATTAAAATGGTACTAATGAGGTGTGCCAATAACCAGACTGTGTAAACAAGTGTAAACCGTACAAAATACAAAATGTGATGCATTAGGCTGGATGATTTTCACTTTACACATAATAGTTATGGTGAAATACTAAACAAGTTTATGGGATGTCATAACCTGGAAATCCTGGATTTCGTTAAAGATGAATCTGGTCAGACTATCCCTACTTTTAAAAACAGGCAGAGTAGTTCAGTTATAGACCATGTGATTGTCTCATCTAATATCATTCCTTGCTGTGCCTCGCCTAGGATAGAGGTAAGCTCCCTAAGTGACCATAACTATATAGTCTTAGATTGTACTTTATGGGGTAGTAGCACTGTTGAAATAGGTAATATTCTTACCAATGTAGAACCCCATAGAACAAACTGCGTAAGGATCAGATGGATAGGGGAGAAAGCCAGTGAATTGCTAAACTCCATTGTCAGTGAGAGTCTGACAGATATTACCATCATATTGGTTCACGGCACTGCCAATGTGCAAGTTTTAGCTGCTTTTAACTCCATTAACAAATCTATTAATGCCAAGTTCACTAGACCTAAAAATGCCCACTGTGGAAAATGCCGGCCTGTTAACTAAGCTAAAACAGGCTCCTGTAAAAAAGCCTAGGGACTCTGACCATATTACCAAATTAAGGTTGGAGTACAAGTATGCTTTAAAAAAGAGAAAGGGTGAACTACAGCAGCAGGCATGGGATTCACTTAACAAGGCCGCAGAGTTATCCGATAACACCTTGTTCTGGGCAACGGTTAACTCAGCCTTCCTTCAAGAGGATAATATTCCTGAATTAACTTCCAATGTATCTAGTGAGGGCTGGGTTACCCATTTTTTCCCAGATTTTCGGATCTGCTAACTGCGAAGCGAGCAGTAACAAAGCTTGGCCTGTTATCCAATTGGACATCTCTGTCCAAGAGGTGAAATCTTGCATTGGAGCCAGTAAGAGGGCTAAGGACAAGGGGCCCGATGGGGTACCGATCGATGTCTACAAAGCCGCCCCAAAGATGTGGAGCCCTGTGCTGACTAAAGTCTTTAACGCGGCTGTGGGGGCAGAGGCGCCTAATGCATGGGGGGAATCCATCATAATCCCAATATATAAAAAGGGCAGCCGGGCGGACGCAAAAAATTACCGCCCAATCTCTCTCCTTGACTCGTCAGTAAAGATCATGAGCCGATTCATGCTGGTTAGATTAGAAGAATGGGGCGAACAAGAAGGTATTTTGGCAGACAGCCACTATGGATTTAGGAAGGGTCGAGGTACTCTCGACCAGTGCATTAACCTTGAATTATTGATTAGCAAATATACGGAAGCTAAGGAGGGTTCATTATACCTTTGTTTTGCTGACCTTAGTAGTGCCTTTGATATGGTGGACCATTCTATATTATGGCCTACATTGCTACAGCTTGGAGCGCCGGAGGGTATAATCTTTTTTTTAGCTAGGTTATACGGAAAGCTAGAAACCTGTGTGCGCTATGGCACTAAAGGAGAATGCACCCCTAAGTTCAATGTTAAGCGAGGGATAGGGCAGGGGTGTGTACTAGCCCCTCTTCTTTTTAGACTGTTTATCAATTAAATAGATGCCATTTTAAAAACAATAAATGCGGATGCACCCAAGATTAAAGGCAATTCTGTCCCAGTGTTAATGTATGCCGATGACGCTGTTCTTCTCTCTAGAACCCCTATTGGATTACAGCGTTTGATGGACAGATTTGCGACTTTTATTATGGATAGGAAACTTTCCATCAATAAGGGGAAAACGCATACCATGGCATATGGGCATAGAAGTAGGACCTCTAAGGCCTTTTTTATTGAGGGGGATAAGGTGCAAGATGTGGGTAAATTGTGTTATCTTGGTATTACCTTTTCTAAGGACAGACAGTGGACAAATGAATTTATGAAAATTAGTAATAAAATAGCTAGAAATGCATATGGTGTTTTTAGATTTGCGGCAAAAGTCGGAGAAAGACGTACAAAGGATATGCTCCATATCTATCAATCCAGATGTGTTAGCATTGCAACGTATGGAGCAGGATTATGGGGCTATACTTGTAATCATAAGTTACAGGTGGAGGAAAATTCCTTCCTAAAAAAGATTTTATGTTTGCCAAAATCTGCCCCTACGGAGCTGTTTCACCAGGAATTGGATATTAACTACCTGGCTGATGTCTTATCCCTGAGGCCACGTATGATCTGGCGGTCAATTTGGCTACAGGATGAGAAGCTGTTAAATAGATCAATCATTGAGGATTGTCTATCTCTGGATAAATATCGCAATATTCCTTGGTTAAGATATGTGGCCGATTGTTTCCTAGAAATTTTTAATTTAAATGTATTGACTGACCCGGGTGCCGCTTCTTTGATCCCAAAAGCCGAGCTGAAAGTAACGTTTATGGCACATCAGGCCGGGAAACAGGGGTCAGTAAACGGTTCTCTGTCCAAAGTTAAGTTCTTAAGTAAATTTAAAATCAATGAAGGTTTTCCCAGATATTTATGTTTGGTGACAAGACCATCCCACAAGTTTGTGCTAACAAGACTGAGGTTTGGAGTAGCACATCACTTAGTGGCACAGCCAAGTATTAAGAAACATCCAATAGGGCCTTGCCAATGTGATGGCATCACCAAACAAAGCACCTTGCACTTTTTACTGATTTGTAAATTGTATTCGAATTTTAGGATAGCTTACCTGAAGCCCTTGTTTTTAAATCATGGTGTATGTACAGTGAACCAGGCAATGAGTTTGTTATTTAATCTGGAAACTGCCGATATTCGTTTTTTTACTGCTACTTTTTTAATTCAGTCCATTAGGGCACGTAAGAGTATGTCATTTTAAGAATCATGTTTTAACCCTTGATTGTAATCATATTTTATCTGTTTTGCATCTGCTGTTGTGCTTTTATGGTCATCTTGTATGCACCGAATAAAGCTTCACTAATTGAATTGAGTGTCCTGTTACCCAGGGTAATGTCGCTATGTGTGTTCGAACCTGGCTTATATCGGGCTACCCCAAATCGCTAAGGCGTTGGTTTAAACGGTTCTCAGGGGTTATACAATTCTTAATCGGACCCAAAGAGGATTGTTTTGAAAATATTTCTAATGAGAGTCGGTTTTCCGCCTCAACTATCTCCCGATCTAATGCGACTGCTGCCCGGGTAATATAGTTATCTAGAGTCCCCATGAGGCTCCCACCTATATAGTTGGAAGATGGCTTTTCCCCTTTATCTATTTGGGTAGGCATATTTACAAGACAGCACTTATTTATAATAAATGTTAGATAACAATTACTCTCCACAATATATGGTCAAACCTGAGGGAGTCACAAACGTCTTGTCCATCAGTAAATACAGTCTCTACAATGAAGTCCTGGATCTTAAGGGGGTAGCCCGTCCAGTCCCTTGCCGTCCCCGGACGGCCACAGACGGCCCGCCCTTTGACCGGGCTTCGCCCGGCTGCTCCCACGCGCGACTCGCGGGGCGAGAGGCGTTCCTCTCTTTTCAGGCGCCTCCGGGCACAGTGATGGTGTCAGGGATGCGACCTGGTCGCCGGGGCACCTGGGAATTATGGTTCGGGCCCCCGCGGTGGTTGCAGGCTGTGTTGCGGTGTCTGGTGCAGCCGTTCCCCTCACGGCGCCTGCTGGAGCCTGCTGACACGAAGGACAGTGAGCCGCTGCCCTCACGGCAGGGTATGTGGAGGTCAGTGATTTCAGAGAGCGAGGGCGGAGTCCTTGTGGCTTTTGCTGAATACCCGGAGACAGTGATAAGTGGCCAAGAATGCCTATGGAGATGATGCCGACATCAGAGAGGTTAAAGACTTTCTGCTACATGGATGGCCAGAAAAAAAGCAGCAACCAGGAAATTCTTCGAGGTACGGGAGGAGTTGTCCATTGGAGATCAGGGGACATTCCTGTACAGAGGGAACAAGGTCGTTCCCCCAACGACACTGATACCTCGCTTGCTATCTGTACTATATGAAGGTCACTTGGGCATCGTGAAAACGAAGATGAGAGCAAAACAGATGTACTGGTGGCCAGGAATGGACATACAGATTGAGAGACATGTAAGGGAATGCGACCAATGCCAGAGAGCGGACAAAACTCACACTCCACTGAGGCCGTCTCTTGGGAAATTTGACAATCCTGTGAACCCTTGGGAAGAAGTGTCGACATCCTGGGGCCAGTACTGGATGCACAGAGTATCCCGAAGTATGTGTGTGTCCTCATCGACAGGTATTCGAAGTGGCCCGAAATAGATATACAGGAGGAGATGGACACGGAGGCCGTACTCCGATTCCTCACAGCGACATTCCTCCGAGAAGGTATACCCCACTCCATACTGAGTAACAATGGACCCTAATTCACCTCGGAAAAATGGTACAAGTACATGGAGTGGAACGGGACCAAGACGAAACACACATCCATATACCACTCAGCTGGTAACAACTTATTTGAGAGGTTTAACCGGGTCATAATGGGTTCCATACGAGCTGCCATCGCAATGGGCAAAGACTGGGAAAAGGGTATGGTCCCTTCCAGATTTTGAGAGGATGTGAGCTGTTTACAAAAGACAACCTAGCGTGGAAGGCGAAAACCGTCACGAGTAAGTGGTCGCCAGCAGTGGTCCAGCACAATCTGGAGAAGGCACAAACAATATACACCGAGCACTACAACAAATGGCGCCATGTGAAGGAGACGATGCTAGAAAAAGGAGAGTGGGTCAGAGTCAAACTGGCCCAGTTGAGAAGGAAAGGGGAAAGCAAATACAGCCCGCCCATGCAAGTAAAGAGGTGTATGACAGAGCCGCTTTGCTTAGTGTTGGATACGTATGGCCACAAGACCGCATGTCTAAATGCAACAAAATATTGCAGTGGGCCAATGAAGAAAGATCTAGAACACAACCAGACCAAGCCCCACCCCCTGACAAAGAGGTACCGCGCAGAGGAGAGGAAGACACCGGAGCAGGAGAAGGTGGACAGGAGTTAGAGGAAGGAGAAAATCCCATGACTGGGGAACATCAGGAAGAAGTGGGGGAGACGTTGAGAAATGAGAGTCCCCTGGTAAAAGGAGGGAGACCAGAGATCCAGGCGGAGGACAGCATGGGGAAGGCCTCCTCTACGCCGGTAAGACGTACACGGGCGGGCAGAGCAATCATGAAGCCTGCCAGACACAGAGACTACGAACTGGGTGATGGGAGATAATTGTGATCTGGTAATGTAGACGTGTTATTTTCTTTTGCTTTATAGAAGAAAGGAGATATGTAGCGTCGCGCTCTAGTTGTTGAGCGTGACGCGATGACGTGGCCCGAGTCGGCCATTTTAGGTCGCACTCGTGCATAGGAATTGAGAGCTCCGGACGTTTCCGGTGTTCTCTTGCTGTCGGAAAGATATAGGTATTAAATAAAGGTTCGAGCACAAACACCCCGTCTACTGCGCTTCTTTGGGGGTGAAAGTAGGAACATTACAGGAAGGAGCGCGGCGAGTGGCCCTCATTTTCCACCAAATTCTTATTAGTCCCATGAATAGGAGGGAGGGGGAGGGTGCTGGGTGACGGCGGCGCCCGCATTCAGTCACTTGGAAGGAGCGGACAAAGAACATATTCAAGCTCAGAGTGCGAAATGGGTTCACAAAGCAATTGTTGCAATGCCTCAGAGAGCCTGTGATCTTTGTCAATAATACAGTGTCGCTAATAAAAGGCGATGATAAATACCGATGTGACTGGGTGCTGGAGGGAATCGAGACAGATATGTAACTCACTTGAAGCAGCACATTTACAGAAGTCAGGCTTTTATATTAGAAAGGCATCATTCTTTTTTAGGAGTGCCAATGACTGCATTTATTCAATTATATCCGGAATTTAATTCATGTTAAATTGTTTTTTTGCTCAATCTTCTTTTTATTTATTTTTAAAAAAGTTTGAAAGGACGGAAAGCAATAGAATATAGTGAAACCTGCCTCCTCATGTAATAATAATATTTCCCCATTTATCACCCTTAAGGGCAGCCAGGCGATAGGGAACCTTCGGGGAGATACGTGAGCTTTTGTCCAGAGTCACATGGTGATGAGCTGAGCTATCCCTAGCTCAGGATCGAACCATGAGCCCTGCTCTCTGGAGTCAGCACTCTGTCATCCCTTTCTTTAATAAGCATAATTTTGAGACAGCCTTAGAGGATTTTTCTCCATTGTAGAAAAAAAAAGAAAAACCTCCAAGAACCTTAAAAGGACTTTCTAGCTCAATGAAGCATATTAGGCGTACACTGGTTCATGTTACTGTGACATTCAGGGTTGGATTGGCATTACAATTTGGCCTGGGCACGCAAAAAACAAGCATTTGCAATGCAATAGGTCTTGCATTTACGCAAGTTTGAGATACATACATTGCAAATAACAATGGCTTTCATTTTTGTTTTCATTTTTAAAACATAAATAAAAGGCATTGTAATTTATAATGCCAATAGCTTAAACTTGCGTAAATGCGAGACCTATTTCATTGCAAATGCTTGTTTCATTTGGGTTAAGCACTCCTTGAGGGAGCATGTAGTTTCAAGCTGCCTCCCTTTTGCGTTGTCTATCCTTCTGAATTCTGTGTTGCATCGAGGTTGCTGTGCAGCATGGCTAAAAACCATTGGTAAAGCCAATAAATTGCAACGGTGAGATCTGCTTGTTTTGCCAATGCTTGCTTTGTATAGTGTACAGTGTAAAGTTATTTTATTTTGGGTGCCAATGCAAGTGGCATGGGTAATTTTTTTAACTGTGTTTTCTTTGGTGACTTTAAAAAAACCTGAGGTGCACTCTAAAATGAGTATGGATTGACTCCAATCATATTTCTTTCTTCAATTTTTATAAAAACATTACACATATAGGCCCTAATTACGATGCTGGTCAGACGAGCATCCGACCAGCATCGTTACAGTAAAGGGACTACCCAATAGGTAGTCACATTCCCGACTTCCTAATGAGCATCTGACCACCGTGGAGGTGGTCGGAAACATGCCTTTTGGCATTTAGGCTTGCGCTGTGGCCCGAGAAGGCCCACAGCACAAGCCCCAATGCCAAAAGCCATGTTTTTAAACATCCTGTGGCAGGCACTTCAGGGTGCCTGCCAAATGGGACATGCATGTTTGAGGGGCCACCTTGGGTGCCCCCCTTGCCTTAAAGGGGAGGCCGTGTAGGGACTGGGGCCCTGATAGGCCTCCCAAGTCTGCTTGTGACAGCCTTTCAGTGGCAGTCGGACCGCATTTGAAAGGCTGTCGGAAAGGGCCATTGCAATCCCTATGGCAGTGCCTGAGCAGATTCTGCCCTCATTGTAGGGATTACATTCTGATCGCAGTGACGACAGGCTCCTTGAGCCTGTTGGAACCTCAGAGATCGTTTCCTCCATATGCGATTGAACTGACCGCATTGTAATACGGTGTTCTGACCGCTGCTTCATATGTCAGTGGAACCAACACCGACGTGCCAACGCTGGAAGTCGCAGCAACATCATAATGAGCCTCTTTGTTTCTGGCTACCTGGTAAATAATAATACAATATGTTTTACATAGTGCTTGCTGCCTAGTTTTGTAGCATTGTATAGTAGGACGAAACACCCTCAGAAATTATAACAACATTAATATTTGTTTTGTCTAATGCATTTTTCACAGATTTTGGTATATGCTTGGTATAGCGATTGTTCTTTTCTCTTCAGTAAAGCCACACTTCCAGAAGAAGCCCGATCTACCAAACTGTATGGTGAAGGATAAGGGAGCTTTAGCCCCAATCCCTTCTGACCCTATCCTGCCCCCTCACTTAGCACCCCTGTGCATTAGGTACATACCTGTACTGCAGTCAGGTACTGGTCTGAGAACATAAACAGTCCTCTGAGCTCCCATAGAGTGGGGGTGCGGTCTGCATGCTATCGTGGAAGGGTCGCCATGTCTCCAATCTGACTAGGTGTGACATTAGCATATTTGGAGTATGCTGCTGTGTGACATTTCCTGATCTTCTGTGACAGCTGAAGTGACACTTTATCGCAAACTCAGTCATTGACCCAAAGAGAGAAATGTTATTCACCAGTAACAGTATTACCTGAAGGGTGTAGCTACTGCCCCATAGAAGAGGATTTGTGTAAACATCAGCAGCAAATAACCAAACAGAAACAAAATGAATTAATTGCTGCCTCTCAGAACATCAATACCTAAAATCCACTTGCAGCCATCAGCCACCTAGCAAAACCATGGGCATAGTCCTTTCGCCAAAGCCCACTAGTCCTTGCATTGCTATGAATCCACTGACAACTTCATCATACACAAGAGATATGTCCTAATTTGAAACCTAAAACATTATAATAATGAATGCTGTGACACATTCCTGCTTTGCGAGCTACAAACATGAAAACTGAAAAATACCTAAACGGTCACGAGGAAGGAAACGAGTAACTAATGTGCCCAAGACATCCTACATTAGACCATTATGCAGAAATCCTATTCTATTCAGGTAGGATCAATTCATTCAGTTCACTTTCACCCACCCACTGCATTATGGTATGGTAGTCCTGATTCTAAAATGTCAAAAGCAGAAATACAAGTACCAAAATGCAAAGAAAACAATAAAAAGACTGATATTAGGCAGGCTTGCATGAAAACACTTATTCAAAATGTTGATGCTGTTTCTGTAAAGGAGGAATATTTTACCTTTATTTAAAAAATTTCCGAAACATAACTGAAGTGCATTCAAACGATTAAGAAAAGATGATTATGTGCAGACACTTTTATGAGACCTGTTATTTTCAGTCCATAGACTTTGCATATATTTTAAATACTGAAGTGTCATGCTCATGTTAGGTCGAGTGTGAGCCAGTGCGAACGCGCTGCTCTGTGAAGATCTGTTGTAGTTCAGTACGGAGAGAAGCTTCGCCCACTCCCCGTGCCTATTTTTTCATTGGCTTGTTTGTTTTTCCTTTTTAAATAGTGTCTTCTGATTTATTATAGCTCCCGCAGGGTGGGCAAGACCAGCCTGAAGGAGCGCTTCACCAACGACACCTTCTGTGAGGTCTGCAACTGCACCGTGGGTAAGAGCAGCTTCCAGCCCTGCTCAGCGCAGACCGAGACCGTTATCTGACGAAGAAATGCTAGTCCGACCCGTCCTTTCCACTGCTGTGAATTAACATAGGGGAAAACTTGCTGGCTTTATTTCTTAATGCTGAGCGTTGTTAAAAGATGCAATTAAGAAATGAAAATTTAAAAATAAAAAGTCAGTGAAGGAATTGGCGTGGCTAACAGACCTGCTGTTTTGGGCAATTCAGTGCTTGAGAAGCATGTTAACAACAATGCAGCACGCTGCGTGTGGGTAGATGCCACCCACACATGAAGATCTAAAACAAGCAGTCTAAGCCCTAGTATATCCCAGACTGGATTACGGTAGTGCCACACTATGTGTCCTACCTAGATACAAACTGGCCCCACTAAGAGCCTCCCTCAATGCAGCGGCAAGACTTGTCCTCAAAACTGAAAGAAATGCACACATCTCACCAGCCCCAAAAACCATAAACTGGCTACCATACGTAGCAAGAATCCAACAGAAAATTGCTTACATGACCCGCAAAGCATTACACTTCAACACCCCCAGTTACCTGGCCCAAAAAGCTAGAAAAATCAGGGGGCAGCAGATCCTCATGAATTATTCTCACCTTGCTTCTGAAACCTCAATGAACCCACAATAAGAAAACTAGGGCTAGAGCATTCTCGGCTATCGCACCCAAGATATGGAACTCTTTACCACCAGACCTTCACCTAATTTCCTCTATCTCCGCCTTCAAAAGACAATCCAAATCTTATATTACCCTAAGTCAATATATCGGTGACATTGAAAAGGTCTTATGTAGATTGGCCTTCCTAGTACTGGATTTATTCCAGTCCAACCACTGTTATCCTATTTTTAATTTATGATGTGTTCGACTCTCACACATATGTTTGCCTGTTGATCAGACCAATTGCGAATCGTTATCTCTTCATTTTCTGATGGAAATATCTCATTTGAAAAGATGCTACTAGCCCTGACATGTGTTAGTGTTCAGCGTGACATCATCTTCACAGTGCTCTGAACAGTGATATTCAGAATAAGAGCATGTCATGCCTTGCCCTGTGCTTTTGGTCACACATGTCAAAATCCAGGGGACAGACTGTAAGTATATTTCATCTTGCATGCTATTTCTAGCTAACCGTGCTATGCAGGGCTTGGTTAGTAAAACCGAGCAAGTGGCAATCTCCTGTAAATTGGAGGGTAGGCCAGGAAGGGGCCAAGGGGTTTCTTGTGGTGCCAGCTGTTTAAGGGACCCGGTCCAGAGGGGAACCCAAAAGAGGGGCACCAAAGTGCCATAAAAAAATCAACATGATTTGCGGCTGTGCAGAAATAATGCTTGTGTACTGTGAGTGACCCAGAAAAGCTGAGCTTTTTAATAGGAGTTCCTCGTTGCTCCAGTGAAACTGACTATGCTCACTCAGTACAATACAGGCGCCTATTAAAATTTCTGGGCTCCTTTTAAATTCCTGCCCAGCCTGTCCAAAACCAACACGTATTTATTTTCTGTGTGATTTGAGCACAACATTTTGAACGTTTATTGACAACACTGCCATACCCAGGGCCAATGGAATTATGCGATTGTTTGGCCGGGCTGATTTTTGCATGATTACAAATGTGCGGCATTTGCCACATAATCCATCATCTGCTGCACAATCTGAAGATTTTAGCAAAAAGAAAAATGTTACTAGCTCAAACAGTTTAAAAGTTTTTTAATACGTACCGACTCGTGTTATTGCACAGTGTAATGTGTTATGCAAAGGTTGACTGGTCACCTTTCTGTTGCTTACTGCTATATTTGGGTATTAAAATGGTACTAATGAGGTGTGCCAATAACCAGACTGTGTTAACAAGTGTAAACTGTACAAAATACAAAATGTGATGCATTAGGCTGTGTAATTTGCCTTTCTTGCCTCATAATTTACTCAACCCTGCCACATAATTTGGCCCCCACCTTCCGCATAATTTCAGTGGCCCTGGCCATACCTTCAGTGGACAACAGGTGCACTTTTCAGGAGGGCAAGCACCCATTAAAGGCCCAAACTGGAATAACCACTTGGCGAACGTGCATAGACAATCAGGATGATGCACACATGTATTAAGGAGGGACACTTTGACACAACTAACTCTTTCAGATTGCTCACAGAAGTGACGTGTTCACATGGGCACCTTCTATATCTAGGAATTTGCATAGATTGTAATACTCGAGGAAATTCTCATTTAGACCCTCAATGTTATACTGGGCATAGTTCATGTAGTCCGTTGCTTGTCCAGTGTCCATGCCCTCATGCAGTCTTTTCACCCAATCTAGCAGTATTTCCCTGTTAGTCTTAGCGCTGCTGGGCATCGATACGCCATTTTATCACCCCGTGGGGCTTATTTACAACCTCTTGGGCCGCCGGTATGTCACTCTTAAGGCCTAATTACAAGTCTGTTGGTCCAAGGACTTCCAGACTCATGGTGGCACAGAGGTGGCGGTCTTGCGACTGCCATATTACGACCCTAGTGGTTGTGCCTGCGTCTGACCTCTGACTGCCAGGGAACCGCTGTTCTATGGTGGTTGCGCAGTGGTCAAGAGGCATCGACATGCTTGGCAGAACTACTGAGGTCCCGCAAAGCATATTATGAATCTCATCTCTGCCACTGATTTCATGGAGGTCTTTCCCCCATGAAAACAGTGGTGGAGATTAAAGAAAGGTTGTGCCTCATGCCCTGCAAATGCAAATGCACACAGGCGGGCACAACATGTGCCCTCCTGTGAGCATGCACAGAAGTTCCAGCATGGCATGGACTTTAGAGTCCATCCCATGGTAGAACTTCCTTTGACGTTCCCATTGCGGTGTCTATTTTACAGGATTGCCTGCTAATGAAAAAATGTATTAATTATTTGGCGGGTGGTTCTCACGTGGGGTTGGCAGTAGGTCAGCAGGGAGGTCACACTGACACATGGTCAAACTCACAATCAGGACCTAAATATGGGAAAAAGTGAAATGAAATATGTGTTGCATTTACAACAGTTTGCGCTATTGGCATTGTAAATGACCATGCCTTTTATTTATTTGTTAAGTATCAAAACAGATAAATAAAAGGCATTGTAATTTACAATGCCAATAGCTTAAACTCTCGCAAATGTGAGACCTATTGCATTGCAAATGCTTGTTTTTAATTTGCAATTCACCAATGTTTATTTATCCAAAAGTGAATCAGTGGGAAATATACGTTCTGCTTTTCCCTCCATATGGCAATGTTTTCAAAGTAACTAGAAGTGCAAATCATTTCATAGTGGCTATTGAACATCCTTTCGCTCCCTTTTAATTTGTTTTGTTCCACTCACTCATCAATGTATCAGAAGGAAATCCCTTTATTATGAGCGATACCCCCTGCGAGGTCTGGCTTTTGAATCTACATCACATTGCATTCTGCGGTTTAAGATTAAATATCCAATCTGTGAAGTGATGCAGGCTAAAAGCCATCATCATCACTGGCTGAAGGTGACAAATACTTCACAGGCACTTAGCTGCTATCATAACTGAAGCGATACTGACTTGATAATGATGAGAGCTACTTATACCTCCCACATGTAGATGCACTTCTATTATTCTGCCATCTAATTCCCTTGACATGTGCTTTCGGTTTAGAGATGATCATGGACCTAGGGCGGCAGTAAGGGATGAATGGGCGGAGTGGTCGCTTGGCCGGGCAGTAGAGTCATTCTACAGTAACTTCTGTTCCAGCACAGAGATAGACTGCAGCAAACACAAGGGGCAGATACCCAACTTTGATAGTCGTAGACATGGAAATGAGACCGATAGAGCAGAGCACATGGTGGCTGTGCAGCAAAGGTCCATTTATTGAGCAGCCATGGAAGCGATCTGTCAGTAACCATCACAGTACAAAAGCTGAGCAGCAGTATCTCACCCTGTGCACTGTGGCTTCACCAAGGAATCAGGGGCCAGATGTAGGTAGCCAAATACCGGTCGGTAACGACCGAAAATACAGAATTTCAGCCGTTACTGCCCGGTATTTGGATATTGAGATGTAGGGGCTCAAAAAAGACCGATTCGGTAAATACGAGTCGGTCATTTACCGAATCGTAATTTACCGAATCGGAATTTTAGCAAATCGGTATTTACTGATTCGGAAATTACCGAATTCTTATTTACCGAATTGGTAAATAAGAAAAGGTAAAAAATGAGTTTTGAGATGTAGGAAACTTCTAAAATACCGAATTTCATCAAATTCGGTATTTAACAGTCGGTATTTACCATGGATTGAAAGCAGGTGGTAACCAGGTGCAGGCCATAAAAAATGCCCCAAAATGCAACAGTGTAACCAGAATGGCGGCATTCTACGTGATAGAAAGGCGGCGACGGCTACAGGCAGCAGGAGAGAGGGTCTGCAGAAGGGAGGAGCAAGTATATAGACAGAGGATAACGCTCTTTCAACTCACTGAGCCAGAGATATTGCAAAAGTACAGGCTACACCCCTAAACCATCCTGGACTTGATCAGGGACCTGCACCCACTTTTGGAGCACCCAACCCCAAGGGCGCATGCCATCCCACCCCATGTGCAGGTGCCATGTAGCCTACACCTGCTTGCATCTGGAAGTTACCAGGGGGTGATTGCTGTGGTAGGTGGGGTGTCTCAGAGCTGCCTCTCCCGTTTCTTTAGGAAGTTCCTAGAGGCCATGATGCAGAGGATGCATCATTACATCTGCTTCCCTGACACACACGCGGAACTGCTCAAGACCAAGACTGACTTTTATCAAATTGCACACTTCCCACACGACATCGGCTATATTGATGGCACCCACATCCCTATATGCCCACCTGCTGCCACAGAGTACATTTACAGAAAACGGAAGTCAACCCACTCTATCAATGTACAGGTAATCTGTGATGCCAACAACATAATCACAGACATTGTGGCCAAGTTCCCAGGAAGTACCCACGACTCCTACATCTTTCAGAACAGTGGGAACCTACACACGCCTGACAGCGGGGGAATTTGGCGAAGTATACCTGCTAGGTAAGACACTGTGAAACACCCTGATAGATATAGCACATGTATGTGTATGTGTGCATGTGAGTAATGGCTTCCGCTCATTCATCCTGACACCCTACCTCAACCCTTCAACCCGCTGCCAGAGACGATACAACGTGGCACACAAATCTACTAGGAATGTTGTGGAGCGCACCTTTGGGCTGTTAAAAAGCAGATTCCGCTGCCTCCACAAAAGTGGAGGAGCACGGCAGTACTCACCAATCATCGGCTGTAAGATAATTACAACTTGTGCAATGTTGCATAACCTTGCTACAAAGAAGGGCACAGAGGTGGAATTTAGCGACTATGAGGACCACGATGATGAACATATACTGCCTGAACCATACACAGCAGGAGTTGCGCCACCAACAGATTGCAGACAGAGACGGGCAGAGATCACACGGAACTTTTTTTGAGTAATTAAAGAGACACAGACAGGTGGAGTATGAACCCAACGTAGTTTAATATTTGTCAATATGCAGGTATTCAAAAGTACACATGTGCAACACAAATGTAATCAATTTACTAATTGTAGTCCTGGCTTACTTCCCCATTTAAGGTCATGGAGTGTGGGCTGTTAAAGTAATTTCCGGCCACGCATACCAGTGGCAGATGACAGTGGCTGGCTGTCCTCACTGGGTGTTTGGGCTGTTGGCTCACCATGGCACCTGCTGCTCCTCCGTGTCTCAACAACACGGGGGCTTGTCATGCTGCTCCTACTGGCACTTTTCTCACTTTCCGGTACATCCAGAGCAGCAGTTTGTGCTGTCTATGCATTAAGCAGCACCTCTACAGCACTGGTTACCCTTGCAAAGCCCCTAGGCACCTCATTGCTGCTGTGTGTCAGTACCTCTTGCATGTTGATGCATCGTCAGGCCAGGCCAGGCGATTCATTGCCTTAGTTTGTTGCTGCGCATGTTGCCTGTCCTTGCACCTTGCTGACCTGTCCTCTTCCATTTTAGTGCACAGAAGCTGCACCGATTGTATCATGTCCCGCACACCTGTGGCCATCTCCCGCATCCCTGCAGCAATCTCCCTCATACCTGATGCCATCTCTTTGTTCTCATTAACAAGTGCACTGATGCCCTTCCCTATGTTTTCCATATGTGTATTCAGGTGCCTCATCTGGCATTGCACGGACTGGATGGCCTTCCCCTGCATTCTTTAGATCTTGACCATGCTACCCTCCAGCCCACGGAAGACACTGGAACCCTCCACATGTTGTGCAGCACTGCCATCTCTGGGCCTGCGGCGTCTGCTAACTGTACGGGCAACCTCTGCACTGGACTGCTGTGTGGCAGTGCTTGCTTCCCCAGCCAAGGTTTGAGTGTCATCCCCCTCCATTTCACCTGCTGAGGTTTCCATTTCAACCAGTGGAGCAACTGCATGCCTCCTGCTCTTTTGAGGTGCAGGTGTTGCTTGCAGCAGTGACGCAGGCAGTTCAGGTGAGGTCAGTAGCAGAGGGGATCCTGAACTTTCTGGGGACGCCTGCAGATGTGGAGACATTTCAAGGTCTTGGGATGGTAGCAGTGGTGTTGGTGCATCAGTGTCCCCTGTGACATTCTTTGCACTTGTGCCTGCCTCCTGCTGTCATCCCTCTGTGGTGCCGTGCCTTCCTTCTCCCTGGTACTCCTGCGAGATGTCTCGCCTCTGGACATAAAAGAGTACATTAGCTCTGTGCTCCTGCCTCACTGCGTCTACGATTAAAGTATTATCACTGTAACACTATACATATTGCCTCAGCTTCATTATGACTGATATGTTTTGCCTAACTTGTTGATTGCTGTGCTGTATGACATGGTAGGTCTTTTAATGACTACATGTCCCATAATGCATTGCTCCTGTATAGTACTACCTCTACTGGAGTGGGGTAAACTTTGCCACATAGGAAAAAGGGAAGGGGATTGGGTGGGGGTGATTGCTGTGCATGCATCTTACCTTTTCTGGTGGCAGCTCTGGCTGAGCTGTCTGCATCTCCCAGTCCACAGACGCTCTCAGGTTCAATGGTGGACCCCATCAGCTCCTCCAGCTCAGTCAGGGGAGGGGCACGGTTCTTCCCTCCTCCAGTTTTGTTTGCCTCTTTGTGCTGCTCTGCAATTTTCTTCTTGTTCAGGCTCCTGAGGTCATACCACCTCTTTTTCAGGTCATCTATGTCCCTTGGAGTCACTCCTACGGCATTCACCTTCGACTGTATTTCCAGCCAAATCTTTCTTTTGGCAGATTCAGCCACAGTCAGGGATTGCTTAACAAACAATTTCTGGTGTTCTTTAACTAACTCCTCCACAAGGACCTGCAGCTCCATGGTGCTAAATTAAAATGTTCTCTTCCTATCTGGAGGTTCCTTTTCACTGCTGCTTGCCATTTCCAAAATTTAAATGCACAAAAAGGTTTTCCTGTGGCTCATGGACTCAGCTCTGCTTTCTCTGCCTTTCCAGAAGCTTCTAATTACTTGCAGCTGCCTGGGTGTAGCCACTTCCTGGTTGGGAGGGGGTGGGTGGTAGCACCTGATTGGCTGACTCCTAATTTTCACTTTTCTTTCCTTTCCGATTCGGTATTTACTGAATCGTTATTTACCGAATCAGTATTTCCCATTCATTCCTATGGGCCAAAAGGCCCATAGGAGTGAATGGGAGGAAGTACCGATTCTGTAAATACCGATTTGGTAAATACCGATTCGGTAAATACTGATTCTGTAAATTCCGAATGGCAGACACCGAATTTTACCGAATCGGTAAAAATTACAGATTTTTTACCTACATCACGAATACCGATTCTAAAATACCGAATCGGTAAAATTCGGTATTTTAGAATCGGTATTTTGAAATTACCTACATCTAGCCCCAGATTCCCACAATAGAGGGAGATGACAGGTGGGTCTATCTCAAAACAGCAGATAGAGTTTTCCAACTGACCCTTCTGATTGGCTGCATGTGTCAAGAGGGCTGGGCCAATTTTCTGGGGCATGGCGAGAATAAACAAGCAATGGTAAATACATTAGGTTTCACCTATGTGATTAATATTAGGCCGTTTTTGGGTTGTAATTTGTAGCTTGGCGAACAGTTGTGCAACATAAGTTGCTGAAATTATTTAGCAGTGAGTACCGGCCCATGTAAAGAACTAGCTACATCTAGACCCGTCAACTGAAATTTCTACTAAACTCACAAGGTATCAGGTGTTTTATATTTAAACCATTGTCTATTGTGATCAGGTGGAGCAAACATATTAATAGGAATGGGGTAGGCTGAAGAGAATAAAATGATTATTGATGGTTGGTTACTATCTCTTCAGACAAACTTATCCAATCAATTCATTATTGTCTTTGTTTATTACAGTTGATCAGTTTGGTCAAGACATTTGGTGATTTGGACAAGTCTAGTTTGAAGCTCATACTGAAGCTGTTTAGCAAACATGAATTTGCATTCCTACATTTTAAAATGGTAGGTAAGGCAATTAAATATTTGGGCATTGTGTAATTTAGGAATCTAGAAACATCCTATTTAACTGTGCTTTTCTGAGCCGCTGGACCAAATTTACGTGAGGAGAACAGTAACATCTACCTTGGTGCAGCTTCAATAGTCAAAAAATCATGAACACTGCCACGAGCCGGAGTTTTGTGGAAGAGGATAAAGAAGGATATAGCCTTGATATTAAAAATGGGTGGTCCAAGGGAGGATCTACCCATCATTAGGTCCACTAAAATGAAGTTCCTGGGGAGGATCATATATGCAGTCCAAGGGATCCCTAAGCCAATACAGGGCTCCTCAATCACATGCAAACATAATCTGCAAGAGAAGCAGTCTCAACACTTCCCTCCCCCTGAGAGCCATATAGTTGTTGCCACAGAAACACTGTGGGTTGTAAGAGTGATATGACCCATGAACAGCTGCAAACTAGAAGCACCACAGAGAGGGAAGTGGATCAGCCCTATAAGCAGAAGGAGGCAGAAATGTAGAAATATGGAATAGCAGTAGAAGACAGCCAAGGGGGCACGGAAAACGTCAAACAGCATCCAGAAATCAGGATGAAAAGGCAAGAGAAAGGGGATGTATTTTTAGTTTGTGATGACCAGTAGGGTGTGGGAGGGTGATTAGGAGAGGTGAGGTAGAACGAAAAAAGCTGTAAACATAGCTACTGCCAAAAGTATACTGAGTCTTTTATAAACTGTATTACGAGATCATTTAAAGTAAATGGTGGCATGTTTTGACAACCAAAACCCATATCATCCATGAAGCTGCTGGATAATGAATAGCTTCTTTTCGGGAAGAGGCACGGGCGACACTACTTCTAGGTGATGAGAAAGGAGTGGGCAACCTTTGGGGGACATTCTTGGACATCAGCCCCTCAATCTTCATGCTGCAGCAAGTAGGAGCCCAGGAGTAAAGTGGGAACTTTAAACACTCGACTGCACATAAGGAGCTTGAACAGAGTGGCAGTGCTTTTCTGATGAGTGAAAAGGAGACATGGGAAAGTAAAACTCAATGCCGCAGTAATACCTGGGTAAAGTGACGCAACTGCTGATGACAGTGGTCAGCTAACAAGTAAGTAGGCAATGAGTAAAGGTAAAATTCAATGTCATAGTACAACCCAGACTGAATGCCGTACATCAATGGTATCAGGTTGGTACAAATGAAAACGATGAAGAGCATTCATTTGTGAATTCTCTTACCATGAGATGTATCTTGTGCATCTTACTATGTTTGCCACTTTCCATTTTCGCCTATTTGCAATTGCATCCACATGTTTATTAAAGCGCGTTGTGTCACAGACATCAACAAAGGACTATGCGATGCTGGAATATTTGCACAATGTTGAAATAACCAGATAAAATGAATTCATAGCCCAGATTTTAAACATACTATTTACCTAGTGGCTAAGAATAGAGTGCCCCCTGTTTCATCCAGTAAATACCTAAATGTAAATGAATATTGATTATAGTGCCAGAGTTGCAGCCTCACGGGGCAGCTCAGAGGCTCTCTGAAAAAATCAAGCACGCCTGAAATGTGTGTAGTCACTGAGAGTGTATGGACAGTCACAGCATAGCGCAAGCACTGTGCATGGTGAATATAAAAATGAGCACAGAACCAGCACTGTGCTTGTTTACCTAATCACCCTGTAGATGCACACATTTCAAGCATGCTTGTTAAAGGCAATATGTTAAAGGCAATCTGTGAGGCATAACAAGCCAGCAGCCTAAACATAAAAATAAGCACAAGTCAAGCGCTGTGTTTGCTTGCCGTATCTCCCTGTGGCTACACACATTTAAAGAATACTTGTTAAAGGCAATGTGTGAGGCACAACAAGCACGACTGAAAGGCGTGCAGCCACAGGAGAGATTAAGTAAACAAGCACAGTGAAAGCGATGTGTAGGCTAAAGCAAAAAATAAGCACAGCGCACGCGATGTGAGGGGTAAAAACTAAGAAAGGTCCTCAAAAGCAGATGAAAACCGTACTTGGGTCTCAGGGCACTGATACGAGCAAACACACTAGAAATAACAGGAAATAGTATGCTACAGCCAAAAGAAAAGGAAGAAAAGTAATTGGCAAGCACAGGAACCAATGAAAAGCAAGGGACTGGGATGTAAGCTCCCTTTCAGATTTATAATTAATACAATAGATTTCCTAGCACAGCACAAGTGCTGTACAGGTAAAACCTAAAAAATCACTGTCAGGTAGTTAACTGGTCAAAAGTGATATGTGTGACAATTTCACTTTGCGATAATGCAGAAAATATCATGATATGCGTTATTCTAACCCTAGATGTGGGCTGGTGTGGCATTGTAAAATTGGGACACTGCAAGTAGTCTCCCAAAAGTTGCTTTGTGTGCTGGCAGTGCGTCTTCTCGGCACCCTTTCTGCCTAAGGTGAACATCTTTGTAATTGAATTACATTATTTGTTCGCTTACAAAAGAATTCAGATCATAACGAAGGTCCCATTTTACTTTCTGTATTGACAAACACTTTCTCGACATCCCTCCAAAAATAAATATAGGCTACGTCCCAGGAAGACCTTATCAAAACATAATATGCGAGCAGGCAGCACCTTAATTAACTACAGCTGGTGCAGGGTAGGCTGGGCACGATTCACAGAACTAACTTACTACAAAATCCTAAACATACAACCAATTTGGTATTCACAGAATGCACTTACTCATTTTGGTATTCGTAGAATGCACTTACTCATTTTGATATTCACAGAAGGCACTTACTCATTAATTGGGTGGCAAACGATGTTTCTGCACCACCAGGCATTGTGACTTCTTTTAGCTTTTCTATTCCAGGATTTTCTAATTAATAACTTATTACTATTTTTATAAAATAATTTTTATAGTCATGATGCTTGCATTCTCATAGCTTTGTTGCATTGTCCTTGTTGTTCCCAGCTCCTATCAGCCTTTGCCTTATCACAATTTGTGTATAACTGAGTTGAATGCTATTGAATGTCTGGTCTACCAAAATAGAATTTATTTGTTCTCTTACACCTATAACTGGCCAGTGACGTCATCACAGATGCAAATACCATAATACAACATATCAAAGAAAAGGTTGCATGATGACCAGCCACAAGATGGATCTATCAGACTTAAGAATGAATTACTATGCCCTTGTTTGCCCATTATCAATTAGCCCTGTCCTATGACCTCCTGTAACTGCTTAGGGTCACTATTGTTTCTCCTCTGTTGATAATTTATAACAATTAACTTTGAACAGGAGCAGCATCACACGTAGACAGCTTCCACCATACATCATAAAGACAATATTAACATGCCCCTCGAAATGACAACATGTGCTATGCTAGGTACTATTGCTCAAGTTTTACTTTCTAATCCATATCCCATTGCAAGCTGTCTTTCTCTGGGAAAAAAAATCAATGTTAAGCTCCTAATATGGATTTCACCTACTAGAAGAACCCCCAAAGTTATATCCTTAGATGACTACAGAATTGTACACACCTCTCCAACGATCTGTCACTAATTTTCGACAGACTAAGACCTACAAAGACCTTTGAGGTATTGTGTACTTTTAACATTATTCAACTGCTCTCAGTGATAGTCCAACATTTAAATGTTTTATTATCACCTACACCTTCTACTATTTTCAATTGATGGTAGTGCATGAGTTTGGCATATGCAGCTCATGCAAGTCAATGTGATCATATGTGGGCAGGTGTAATGCAAGATCTTTTTATGATTCACATGGTGCACTGTTCATAATTGTCTATTGTATTAAATGTGTTTAAGCATTGTAATACACCTACTTAAAGTATGCATGACAACTTTTCAGTAGTGATCAATTTCATTTACAATGAGAACAGTATTTGCTGACAGATCTAACACTACCAACGCACTGAAACCACCTGCAATTACCACTATGTGGGGTTTGGCCAAAACAGAGAACATTGGCGATTGAATGCCAATATGAAAAGTATCAAAATGCCTCTGGGTTCAAAATCTTTCTCTATTGATATATGTCTATCTTGCAGCAGCTTAGCACTGACCAGAAGTGTAAATATGGGCCACTAGCATTAAAGGACCTCCATATATGGAGATTATTTCTTTAAACGTTTTCTTCAATTGCCTTCTTTAGTGGAAATGTATTACCTGAAAGATAGGCTACACAGTCAATCCGGACATTTCAAATATTTCTAACATCTTATTTGTTTTTTACTAGCATCTTAGGGACACTTGAAAATTATTTTCTGTAAGATCATTATGTCCTGCATGGCAGTCCTTCATAACAATAAGACTGGCAAATATGACGAATGACTGGTTAACATCGGGTGGCAGGAAATGTTTAGGCCTGGGATACATTTTAATTACAACAGAGTAATTGGAGCAATTTCAATAATTACGCATTAGTCTTGTGATGGGAAAATATTCGAATTATGCAATTATTCAATTTTGAATAATTAAGAGTAATTTGGGACCACAATCCTCCTGGAGGAGCACAGGAACAACAAACTAAGAGAAAGTGAGTGGCTGATGGCTACTGCTGTTCATGTCCTGTAGCTTTTAGTGCACTTTTCTTAGTGAAAAATGCACACTCTTGCCTGTGTTGTACGTGATGGTGCATTTTTCACTAAGAAAGTAGTGCTAATTGCTGGATCATGCTTCTCACACAATTACGCTTAAACATGAGTAATTTTGTAGTAATTACAAGTAATTATGCTTGAGCGAATTACGCAAGTTATGCCCACCCCTAGAAATGTTGGCATCATTTTGTTGGTGTCTTTATAGGTGCATGAAAGCCACAATGGTGGAGCCTAGGGGACACTGACATTGAGTACATTTCCTTCTGTCGCCTTATTATTATAAGTAGGCGAAATGCCAGAATTAATTTCCCCTGATGCTTGGCAGACATCTATATACTGCTTTCCTGTACATTGGTTCTATACTACAACTGTACAATGCTGCATAGGTGCAGTAACCAGTCCCATAATACTGGCCCTTAAAGACTGTAACACAAATTCCTGCCTTCAATCCTAAGGGTTAAATGTCACCAAATGTATGTTAAGGATATACACCTCCTGCATCCCTGCATCGTGGGGACCCTCTGCCAATAAACATGTCACAGCACAACTTATCATCCCTAGTTATAAAATAGCATAACAAAACTTAACATATCATACGACACCACAGATAACACACGTCATTAATTTTCACCCACACTATAACATACCACAGCACAGCATTCATAAAATAATTTACAATAACATACCTTGCCACTTTATGACATAAATGACTATTACATTTTTCTGTATTCTATTATATACCATATCAAATTATCCCATGCCTCACTACACTCTAACATACATACCAAAGCACAATATAGCAGTTACATCGTACCACCCCATAACATAGCAAAGAACATTACTCAACATAACATATCTCAACATTAAAGCAACACAGTTAAAGTACCCAGCACATCATTCCCTCATAATCATAGCATAACAAACCATACCTCGCCATGTCATAAATATTGCATCCAATCTGATCACATAAAACAGCACAGCATTCTAATCCACAACACCATAACTGAAATACCATACCACTATAACAAAATGTATCCTACCACCACATAGTATAGTACAAAATTATATGAAATAACAAAGCATGACTTTAAATACAATAATATAGTGCATTGCAATAAAATACCATAACAATACCATAACAACATTGGGGAGAGGAGTTGGCCTAACTGCTAGGGTGGTCGACCTCGAATCTGAGAAACCGGGTTCGAGTCTCTGCAATGACGCTGAACATCCTGCGATTCTGGGCAAATCACTTAATCTCCCTGTGCCTAACAAAAATGAATATGTCCTCATGTAATGTAACTTGTGCTATGTAAATCGCTCTGATACCCGATACCAGGTCACGTTCGCGCTATATAAAACTCTGTAAAAAACATCAGCACACCATCACATCTTACCACCCCATAACATTGCACTACTCTTCTTATATTTAAAATCTTTTCTTTCATTCACATAGATTCCCTCTGTGCAACTAACACTGTTCTTATTGTCACTCTCTCCCCGTCCCCAAATATATCTACACCTCACCTTCTGCTTTCTCAGCCTATGCCAGCTCCTCCTCAGCATCTACCTCTCTGTTTTGATAGTACATTTTCAAAAGTATGTTATCATGCTTCCTTTCAAATTCAATGAGTGCTACGTACAGAAGTTTTCACCCGGTTTACCCCATACCTTAAAATCCCCCCACACTCTACCTTGTCAATCAGTCTCTTGGCAGGTGACTGGCGTATCTCTACAGGTGTCTCATTGACCAAGACAAAGTCATGGACCATGGCTGAGTCCTTGAAGAATACTGGCCACCGAGGAGAAGCTAGATATGAGGTAAGCTATGCATGTATACATTCATGAATGTTAAGCGTCTTGATTATTTAACATTTGAGACTGGCAGCATATCACTAACACAAAAACAACAGATGATGGACAGAATGCAGAACAATGTCATACATTCACCCCAGTACAGAGATCTGGGCCTAAATCCATCGTTTTTTTGCACTCCACAGCACCCCAGTTCAGACATGGCCATATGCAAATCAGCATTGACCCTGGGCCTCATGGGAACAGTCCAGTCCGACCTGCCAAGCCATGTCTTCCCTGGACCGGAATCAAGCATCCTAGGACCGGTTTCTGGCTATCAGCCGTCATCAGCCAGGATAGCTTGACTCCAGTGGCGTGGAGAGCACGGGACTCACTTTCGAGCATACCCGTCCCGCTCGGGGTGACAAATGCAAAAAGAACAGTTGATGGACAGAATGCAGAACAATATCATACATTCATCCCAGTACAGAGATCTTGGCCTAAATCCATCTTTTTTTTGCACTCCACACCACCCGAGTTCAGACATGGCCATATGCAAATCAGCCTTGACCCTGTGCCTCATGGGAACAGTCCAGTCCGAACTGCCAAGCCACGTCTTTCCTGGACCGGAATCAAGCATCATAGGACTGGTTTCTGGCTATCAGCCATCATCAGCCAGGATAGCTTGACTCCAGTGGCGTGGAGAGCATGTGACTCACGTCTGAGCAAACCCGTCCCACTCGGGGTGACAAATGCAAAAACAACAGTTGATGGACAGAATGCAGAACAATGTCATACATTCACCCCAGTACAGAGATCTGGGCCTAAATCCATCGTTTTTTGCACTCCACACCACCCCAGTTCAGACATGGCTATATGCAAATCAGCCTTGACCCTGTGCCTCATGGGAACAGTCCAGTCCGAACTGCTATGCCATGTCTTCCCTGGACCGGAATCAAGCATCCTAGGACCGGTTTCTAGCTATCAGCCGTCATCAGCCAGGATAGCTTGACTCCAGTGGCGTGGAGAGCACGGGACTCACGTCTGAGCATACCCGTCCCACTCGGGGTAACAAATGCAAAAAAAAAACACTATCACTAACACCAACACTTTCTTGCAAGAGATTCCTGAGTAAAACCAGCAGAGGTCTAAGCCCTGCAGCCATTATTCATCACAAATGCATCAGACGTGACCCTGGTCAGGCAAAGCCCTATTTTTGTCCAGCAATCTGATGATTCACTGAAGTAGTCTCATCTTCAGCATTGGTCAGAGTGTGGTCTTTGTCAGTACTAAGCCCTGCTGTCCGTGGAATGAAAGGGTGGCAGGTTCTGTATCAAAAACAAACTGCCTTTGTCTTATACTCTGCTCTCCCTCTCCTACCAGATGCCCCAAATGAAAATTGTGTCCCGAAAAAGAGAGAATATCCTATTCCACATGCTTCAACACATTCCAGGGTTCAAATTCTGATTCACAAATCCTGTAACAAGCTATGACATTGCATAGAAAAAGGTCAGGTTCTGGATCAACACTGTGACCTAACCACCGTTTGGGTGCGGAGCCAGCTGCCCTTACCTGCTATGCTCAATTTCTTGTATATTCTTCTCGTTGCATGCAAACTGCCTGCCCATGTAGAGTGGCAGTCCTTGTTTACAATATGTCTGGTTCTTAAATATCTGAAAGGAGATAGGTCCTTAGCGGGACTGAGGGAGGGCTGGACCCTATAATGTAGCATACACAAATATTGCCCCCTACCTCAAAGAGTTACTGTTTGGGGACTAAATAAAGAAAAATATTAAATCTAGTCCAGTATATTTATTTATATCTTTTTTTTGGTAATTATTTAAAAAAAAAAATTATGGCAAAGAAGGAATAAATACACAATGCACAAATTCACAAACAATTACAAAAATTTTACAAAGATTTCTAAACAATTAACAAGACACACTTCCAAAATATATGAAAGAAAAACATCAAGTGTTACATCCAACAAACAATACACATCGCAATGTCACAGTTTCGCAATATGTTAAACCATTTCATAATCAAAACAAAATTATTTTCGTGAAGAGGGCCAATTCAGTTGTAAGAGCAAAAAAGCATGCTTCACAGCTAGCTTAACCCCTCCCATGCTCAAGACGAGCTCAGCTCGTCATGCAGTACACTGCTCGTGTGCTCATGACGAGCTGAGCTCGTCATGAACAATGGGATTTAAGGGAGTTCAGCATCAAGAGTGAATTTTGCTGTAGCATTCAAGGTGTTAAGAAGCACTGGACTGGTTACATATGAACACATCAACATATGAGCACACATGTGTGATTTGCATGTGAGTCTACCTTGTTATGCAGCCAGTTATCTATGCACTGGTAAGCTGACACAGGAGGGAATCTTTAGGACTTGATACTGACCCAAGGTAGGCCTTATATTATGAGTGGGTATTCATAGCGTAGGTCTGTAATGCTTAATGAAGGGGTGTGGTACTTATGCTGTATTACACAATATAGGGGAAATCTGCACTAAAGTACAGGTTCACTTCACTTAGTCTTAAAAGGTTCAACCTAGGGGTAATTATGCCCCCAAGTGTGGACTTACAGTCCCTAACACCAAATCTACACTTATTATGACACTTAAAGATGTTTCATATCTCCCTGGCTTTAGTCAGAATCAGATTACAGGGCTGTGTCCCTCCCTACTAGGGTACGTTATTTATCCAGATTCCCAGCAGAGGGATCAAAGTCCTCCCCACACAGTACAGCAATTATCAATGCATGACCCAGATCCTCAGAAAAAAAGCAATAGAGAGGACATCTGAAATCTGCATCTGTTAGCTTATCACTGTTGGCCCATTGGAAAAAAGAATATGGAAAGAACTCTCGAGAAAATAAAAGAGGGGTTCACCTTTGAAATTTTGGTGGGATGAGATCAGGCAACTCTGTCATCTAGAGGTGCAGCTGCAGCTCTCAAATGAGTTCTTCCCACAGACTACTTGAAGTCTCCATATTGGATTATTCCAAAATGCTGTGCAGGGGAGTTGGGACTGGGATGGAGTAATAATGTGGCATCCTTGGATTTACCATGGTTGGCCACATTGTACAACTTTCCACCCCACTTAAAGCCCAGGGTACATTGGAGAGATAGATGAGAAGGCACTGAACCTTGAAAATGATGATGGCAAAAAAATGCACAGCTGGAAGGAGAAGCCTTGATGCCCTGCAAGGATGGACTTTGGGACGTTGACTCCTGCTGACCCCCAGGGTGAGGATGGGTCTCTCTAGTGCCAGTAGCTCAAGCCCCCTTATGCCCCTGAGAAACAGTTAGGGGTATGGCCCTGCTTGGGAGCCTGTATGGTTCCCCTGGAGCTTATGTGGTCTGGCCAATGACTTTGTTGACACACAGGTGACCTTCAGGAAGCAAGGTTTTTCTGGCTGCTTGCTGTGGACAGAATGTGAAAGATGCCATCACAAACAGGAGAAGAGTTGAACACGCTAGGTAGAGTATAGGTCTGGCTCAGGGTTGAAAGAAAATCCAGCCTTCCACAAAAGCGTACCTTTAGCGGTGAGGAGGCCAGTAAAAGTTGCTACTGGTGATTAGGGCTGCCCACCAGGTGCAAAATTCTCAAAAGTCCATACAAATCAGCTCTATGGTGCAGGAGAACCAAGCCTGTGAAGTCTTCCCCCTGGAGTAACAAAGTTGGAAAAGCAAAGATCAGCAATGCATGTATTTTGATATTTATTAGGGAGGGGGTGTGTCTCCAATGGCTGGCGCAAGAAGGAGAGACTACTCCCAGGGACCTTATAACCTGGGGACAAAGATACCAGGTTGGGAGCACTGGCCACCCTCTGTACCTGTGTCTGGAAGGGTAGACATGCCCAGCAATACACAATGCTTGCTCCTGATCTGCAAATGCCAATTAGTTTAGCCTTTTCAGCAATCTGGAAATAAAACCAACAAAGAATAAGATTTTGCTCACCTCAATACCCTGTTGCCTTTTAAAATCTGATTAATGGCTACTGTCTATGGAAATTTTGTTGGAAATTTGGGCATCCTCAATGACAACTATCTTTTAATTGAACATCAATGGCATCATTATGAGCTGGAGTATTTAGACTCAAGTGATACATTTGGGTGAAATTATGCAACTCAAAATTACAATTGTACCCATGCCCGGAAATTTTGGTCTGCAAACTCCAGAGCCAATAATATGTGTCCTGAGACTCTCGAGATGCCATGCTGCTGCGATGGCAGAACAGCAGCACAGCCAGGCCCCGTCCGATTCCCCTGTAACAGAGCAAAGGGAGTAGAGAATGACCCTTTCAGGAAAGACAGAAGACTGCCCAGATCTAAATAGAATCCACTTCTCATCCAAGACCTTTCCACTGACATAGTCCGCTTTTTTTCCCAGAACGTGAAACACTGTGTAGTGTTGGGTATGTATAATGATTTTAGCATCTTTGACGTTGTTTAGAATGTTGTTTAAATCATAATGCTGCTCTCCTCGTGTCTGTCACCACTAACTCTGTGGGAATTCAGTTGGCAGTTGAGGAGCCTGGTCGTTCAATTAAGAGTTTTACTCACTCTAAGTCTAGCGTCTTCGCTACACTTTTGTGGGACAATCCAGCGACCAGGCAGGAGGACTCCACGCTTCGAAATTCTTGTCATATTTGATCTCCGCCTTCTCCGGATTTCTCTCTGCGGATTCCAGCATTTGATCCAACGAGCTGAAGCCTCTCCCATTCACTGAAAAGAAAAGTGTTTGTTGCTTCTTTTGTTGGGCCCTGAAGGTCTAAGGGTATATAATCAACTGGTGAAAGAAGACGGCACAGGGGGTGAAAATGTCTTTCTGACACCTATTTGTCAAAATTTGCTTGTTTTGGATTGTCGTTTCAGAGTTTTACAAGAGGAACTAGTGAGAGATCACGTTGTTATGCATGCTCGTGATCTGCTTATTTAAGATAGACCGTGGATTAATGGGGACAATCTATTAAGGGATGTGATGGCGGTCGTTAGAAAAGCCGAATCAGGCAGATGCGCAAAAGCACTCAAGAAGGATAATGAATTGGTTGAACAGCAGGAAACTGTTGCTAGAGTGATAGTCAATAAACCAAAAGTGTTTTAAGTCTAGCAGGAATGTACAGAAAAAAGAGGTGGTTAAAAATACGAAAGAATTTAAATGTTTCAGGTGCGACAGTAGACACCATTTGGCCAACAATATCCGATGATGAGAATGATGGGGTGATGAATATAAGATAGAAAGTAGTTTTAAATATTTCAAATGGTAACAATGCAAGTAAACCAATGTGCTTCATGACAATGGGGGGAGTCAAGATTCGCATTGCCGTGGATTCTGGCTCACCATTCACCATTGTAAATGAGTCAATTTGAATTGACAAACTTGTAGGAAAATTGGGATCCATTCTTCGGGAAGCTGATATTACTCCTGAAAGTTACACCAGTGAAGCCATAGAATTCTTGGGTTACAGGAATGTAATCTTTAGATTTAAGAACAGTAAGGCTTTGGGCAAAGTATACATTTAAAGGTCCTTCAGTCTTGGGTTGGAGGGAGCAGAAAAATGTAAATATCGTTTTGGATCCTAAAGGGATAGAACAAGTTTTGGTACTTGATGAAGGTGATCTGTTAGGGAAAAGAATGATAAAGGAGTTTGCTAAATTCTTTGAGGAAAATCCAATGGTTTTAAACACAAGATTGTGTTAAAACAAGATGCTTCTCCCAAAATTCACAAACTCAGGAACAAGTTTGTGAATCCATTAGGGATGAGCTTGAAAATAAATTGAATAGATTAGTTAAGGATGGTGTAGTTGAACCTGTAGAATCATCTGAGGGGATTGTTTCATTGGTGATAGCAAGGAAAGCCAATGGTAAGATGAGGTTATGCATTGATCTTCGCCACCTTAACACAAACATTTTGGTTGTCCAATTCCCATTGCCAAAAAGTTGGTGAGATGCTAACTAAATCCAGAGGCATGGAGTTATTTTCCACTATTGATATTTCCAAAGCGTACCGCCAAATCCCTTTGTGTGAAGAGAGCAAGAGATGTACAGCTTTCATTTCTCATGTGGGATGTTTCCAGTTTACCAGAGTGCTTTTTGGCTTGGCCTCTGCAACAGCTGTCTTTCAGCATTTAATATATAATATCTTTGAGAAGCTAGACAAGTATTGGTCTTTCAAGATGACATCCTTGTGATGGATAAGGATTGCTATGACCATAATGATAAACTCAATCAAGTCCTGTCATTATTGAATGATTATGGTTTGAAGGTTGAATATGCCAAGTGCAAGTTTGCTGTGAGTAAAGTGACATATTTAGGTCACAAAATCAGTGCGGCAGGCATCCAACCAAAGAGTAAACTATTCAAATCCATCAATGAGGATCCATATCCCAAATGCAGAGAGGAATCTAAATCTTTTCTAGTACTTGTTGAATTCTTTTCTAAATTTGTCAAAAGATTTTCTTGATGGTGGTTCCATATCGGGCAACTACTTAAGACCAGAGCTAGGTTTGACTGGCCTGAGGAGTTTGAAAATTAATGTTTGGATATACAAAATGCTTTAGTGGGAGCACCTGCTTTGCAAGGTTTTGATCTACTAGGGTATAATATTATCACCACGCATGCAAGTAGCATTGGTTTGGGTCTGGTTTATCCCAGCAGGACACTATGGGAAATTAAGGAATAATTGCTTATGCTTCAAGTTCGCTATCTCCAGCTGAAGAAAAATATGCCTTATTGAAAGAGAATCACTGGCGTGTGCATGGGCGCTTGAATATTTCCACTCATTTGTTTGGGGCTGAGAGGTGAAAATCAAATGTGATCATAAACCCTTGGTTAAGGTTTTGAAAAAAATGGGTATGAAAAATGTTTCTTCCAGGTTAGCCTGAATTTCAATGAGATTGCTAGACTATGTTTACAGGACAGAGTATCTTCCTAGAAAGATGAATACGCTGGCTGATTTTTTTTTATCAAGGTTACCTATCCAGATCAAGGGAAACCAGGATGGTTTAATGGATGATGTGCAAGCGGCATGGTTATGGAACTATGGTATGGATGCCATCAGCAAAGAAGAATGGAAGGAAGAATATAAAAAAGATGTTGCTCTTAAGATGGTGGTTGAGTATACAAGCAAAGGGTGGCAATCAAAGGTTCAGTTGAAGAACGGTAGGCCTTTTTGGGAAGTCAGGAATTCATTGACCTACTGTGATGGGTATGTTGTTAGAGGAGACAGGTTGATTCCGCCCTGAAACCCTAAGAGAGAAAATAATTTCCTTGTGTCACGAGGGACATTTAGGAATCATCAAAACCAAATTGAATGTGTAAAGCATTTACTGGGGGCCCGGTATGTTGTGAAGAGAGTTGTGCAAGATTGTGGGTTATGCATGTCTGCAGACAAAACTCTCAAAACACTAAATCCACCCATCAGTGATTTTGCTTGTCCATAATCTCCCTGGGAGTAAATGTAAATGTAAATGTAGTATACTTGTAAAGCGCACAGCTGCCCCAGCAACGGGGCGTCCCGGCGCTGTATAACTCTGGGGAACCCGTCCTGGCTTTCCCTGTGGGATGGTCCCTTGCTGGGAGTCCCCAAGGTGGAGCCAGGCATCCCCGGAATTGGTGGGGCCGTTGTGGAGATTAGGCAAGCTAATGCCCAGAGTTGCCGAGTGGAACCCCTGATTAGAGTAAGCACCGAAGCGAGAATTATCGAGTCCGCTGACCAAGGTCCACAACCCTGCCGCGTCGGGAATTGAACCCTGGTCCCAGGCTGACTTCTGCTCTCGGGCCTGCCACCTCTAACCAGTGAGCCACACTACTCCACTAGAGTGACGTGCTGTTGACATTATGGGACCTATAGGAAGTTCAGGGAAGTACATTATTTCTCTCATGGATGTTTTTTCAAAATGGCCTTTTGTGAAGATCATTAAAAATACTTGATACAGACACTGTTACAGGTTTCTTTGATGACATCTTTTTAAGTGAAGGTTGTCCCACTACCATTATTAGTGATAGTGGGGTGTAGTTCACTTCAGATGTTAGGGTGCAGTATTTGAACAAATGTGGAATTAAACAAAGAACAACCTCTTTGTACAATCCCAGTGGAAATTGTATGGTAGAACGCTACAACAGAGTTTTGAAGGGTGCTATACAATTGGCTTGCAGAAATAATGTTCCTTGTGAAATTCAATATTTATTTTAAAATGGTATGGTCTTACAGAGGATCTGAAATTGAAGCTACTAAATTTTCCTATGTTTAACTCTTGAGAGGTAGGAAGCCCAAATCTAAATGGAATCCTGGATGGCTAAAATGTCTCGGTGATGTAAATTAGTCTTCATTGGAGGTTAAAAATAATCTCATGCTCAAACACGACAAATTTAAAAAGTATTATGTGGCTAAGCATAATAGAAAATAAACCAATCTAAAGGTAGGAAAATGGGTAAGAATGAAAAAATCTTGTTGTCGAGCCTCAACGCATTATAGAGTTGAGGAAAAATTCTGTGAGGTTGGAAAATGGTAAGTATTGGAACCTAAAAAGAGTGTCCATTTGTGGTCAGAGTGGAGTTTGCAACAAACATTACAACGAGTTTGGAACAGAAACTGGGGAAAACAGTTGTGGGTACCATGGAAGATTGGATTGTCATAATGATTAGTCTAGGGATGCACTTACTAGGAAAAGTATTGATGGTAATAACAAGAAGGTCACTGGGGGCGATGGTGCAAAGATTAATAGAAGAGTGAGAAGAGTCTCCAAATGACCCCTATAGGAAAACACAGCCATTTTACCTACCTGCGGGTTTCTCCTAAGTTACCTTCACTCTCACACAATGACATTTGAAACAAATTTGCGGCTGTGAAAGTGCAGATTAGTTTCCATAAAATTATTCTTGCTTACAAAATCAATGTCGCTAGAACACTATCATGATGCCTTCAACTTCACATATAAGGCTTACATATACATTGTGCAAATGTTATTGGTTGTTTTCATCCATACGGTGACATAGCTATCTATAGTACATAAAAATGGCAGCGTGACTAGAATCTCGGCCCAAGGCAAGGATGCTTTCTGTTATAAATTAACACGCTTTTCCGGGTTTAGGCAGAGGAGAACTTACTTTCATTTGCGGGGTTGTTGCATGCTGAACCTCGGACCAGCAGTTTGCTCAATCCTCTGCAAGAGATTCCTAAATTGTGACCACGATGGGCTCCTACATTCTGTCCCATCAGGTAATGAGTCGGACAATCCAATGGGGATTCCTGACAGAACACATTGATATGTCCTATATATCTAGGTTAGGGAATGTGTAGTAGGAGTATGCTAAAAAAAAAAATATATATATATATATATATATATATATATATATATATATATATATATATATATAGAAAGCAGCCCCTGCTCCGCCAATGCACGACGGAGTAAACGAGGTTTCAGACCTCCAAAAAGCCTCACGTAATGCAGCGTCAAATATGCCCCAAGAAACACTGAAGCCTCAAGTGAGTTGCAGAATGGCGTTTTAATATATATTCACTGAAAAAAACATAGGTTACAGAGACGTTATAGTTAGTTGAACATTTCACTGGTAGAAAACCAGCTAACTATAACTCGCGCCCCTGCACTGCACTGCTGATGATGTCACATATTACATCATTCATGGCATGGTCAGGGACATCACTGATGACATCACAAAGACATCTCAAATGACATCATTGATGACATCATCCAGTGACTATGTTTCTATACAGGTTTTTTTTATTGCCATACGTTTACTTTATGATAACAATTTAGATACAAAGAACAAAAAATCAAAAGAAAGAGAAGCATCTCATATCACATGTTTAGACGTACATAACCTAAGAGGATGCAACTAAATATAAAATAAGAAAACACTATCATTAATTAAAGCTTATATATATGAAAATAAGCATGCCAAACAAGCCGGGATATCAGACAGCATTAAATTTCATTAATCAATTCCATTGGAGGCTAGCCCATATCTTTTTTTAATTTGAGTCATGATTTTGGACCTCTTGTTTCTATAAGGTTTAAATATGTTTTATATGGGAAACAACGTTTACAATGCTGCTAATACCAAGCTGTAGATAACAACACAGCGGTTTGGTTTGCCCCTAGGGCCTAACATATATTGTGCTAATTTACTGTGATATATTAAGTGTAACGTATGTGTTTTGATCTCTAGCCTCATAAAGAGACTAGTAGGGAGTGTTTAGTAATAAATATATATATATTTTATATATATACCTGGTGTGGTTCTCCTTTAACTTAGCCATTAAAGAGATTATAGACTGCTAAAAAAAGCTGCTTGAGATTCCTTCAAGACTTAGCCAGAAGGCGGCGCTCCACAGCTACCACTAGGATAGCTTTCAAATAAGGTTGTCTTTAACCTATCACCTCTAAGGGGTTGTTTGGACTGATGCATGGTGCCCACTATAACTAGTGGACAGCGTATGCCAGGCCAACTTCTCACAATGGGTTAGTGACTAAACTGTGTGAATGTCTGTATAAGTGTGTCTGTTGTTGTGTAAGCTAATGCATGGGTTGGAGAGTAGCTATATGAGTGTCTATATGGGTTATTGATTGGTTGCCTGAGTATCTGTATGAGTGCTGGAGTGTTTGTGTGGGTGGGTGGGGGTGTGTTACTTTGTGTATAGATGTGTGAGTAGGTGAATCACTGGGTGTATGGGTTAAAGAGTGTGTCTATGAAGAGCTGTATGGGTGAGTGAGTGTGCGTATGGCTGTGTTGGTGAGTGAATGGATGTCTCAGTGGTATAAATGTGAGTAACTACATATGTGAAAGGCAGTATATGTGAGTGTTGGAGTGCATAAATAACTATACAAGAGAGAGAGTAATAGTGAGAATGGCTGTATGGATGAGTGTGTACTTGTATCAGTGATTGTATAAGAGAGTAAGTATGCATTTGTTTCTGTTTGAATAAGTGATGTAGTGTGTGTATAACTGCATAGGTGAGTAAATGCAAGAGGGATTGATTCTTTGCATGACTTGTGAGTAACTCTGGATGAGTGGTAGTGTGTGAGTGTATGTATAGGTGTATGAGTGCATAGAATTGAAGTTGAGAACCCTGTTCTACCTGTGTAGTTTGAACGCAGTAGTCGACACAAAGATCGATGAATGCTATTTTGCACAAATAACAAAATCTGAGGACAAAGTACAATTGTCTCTGCCTTAAATAAAGCAAGGCTGGATTCCATGCTATCTGTATTGTTGATGCAAAGCTGAATTCAACTGGTATCAAGTTGTCAACTCTACAGACCGCAGAATAGATTGTAGGCACTTCTCAGCACAGATACTGAAGACAAATTTAGATCCAAAGTTGAATTCAAGTTGTGAACCCTGCTGTCCGCAGTGTTGATGGAAACCACTAGTAGATACAGACATAAGTCTGCGGTGCTGTGGCGCTGAGTTCGCAATCGGCCTGTATCGAGGAAGTACATGGTCATGGCGGCAGCCACGTGGCAGGGTGGGGACCTTCGCTGGGCCGCAGTCTCTTCTCTTTGCAGAAGTGAACCACGCCCAAGGCGTAGCCTAATTATTTATAGTCGTACATTGATGTTGTTTACGTTGGACTAGCCCACTCTGCTTCTGTTTCAAAGGAGGGGGATGAACACCGTTACATGACCGAAATATTCCCTACTGTCTGAGATAATATGGTTGTGTCCACTATTCAGTACACTACACGAATCAATGGTATATGTACACACTGACAAGTTTTTGATTTATATAGTGAATTGTGTATAGTATTTCACCGGTAGTCTTAGCGTTGTGTACATTATTGTTGATGTTTGAGTTTTTTCACTTATACATACTTGGTTTCCACACCTTTGTAGATTGAGCTGGTGTGCTGTTGAAGGGATATATTATTTTGGAAAGGTCCGTTTTCCTGTTTTGCGTTGCCTCTGAGGTAGTAGAGGGGAGGGGTTCGTGGGGGTGGTTGTAGTGGTAGTGGCGCTGAGTGTTGTGATTTTGTTGGGTGTCGGACGTGTATAATTACAATTTCTAAGACATATTGCTCTTTAAACATGGGTGTGAGTTTGGTGTAATTCATGTAGTACATGTTCGACGTTCTTACAGTAGTTAAATGTTGATGCTAATTTGTTAGTGGTAAGTGGAAGTCTTGCCTGATTTTTTATGTAGCATTGCAGATTTGGTTTTTGGTTGAAAATATGGGGAAGTGGTCAACATAATAAGTAGAAATTGTCATTTAAAAAGACTTTGAAATTCACTGAAAAAGCCATTGGTTTCAAGCAGGTTATAGATAGGAATTATCATTTAAAAAACCTTTGAAATTCACTAAAAAAACATAGGTTTCAGGCAGGTTATAGTTAGGAATTAGCATTTAAAAAACCTTAGAAATTCACTGAAAAAACCATTGGTTTTAGGAATGTTGTAGTTAACTGGACATTTCACTCATACAAAACCATTGACATTCCTCTGTTATAGTTAGTTGTACTAACTGTAACTCTCGTGCCCCCAATCCACTGGTGATGATGTCACAAATTAACTCATTCATGACATGGTCAGTGACATCACTGATGACATCACTGATGACATCTCAAATGACATCACTGATGACATCACTGATGACATTATCCATGTGACAATCAGATACACCTCATCATACACTACTATAATCTTTCATCACTCACTATAAAATATAGAGTACCATATTTGAATCCATTGACACACTAATACAAGGATCTAAAACCCCATTCAGTCATTCTTAGATGTACAAAAAAATGTAATCAATTATATATAGATTAATTCATACATGCTGTCAATGATCAATAGAACACCTATATTGACATTACACATGAATACACATCGTATTTACTTATGCAGTCATCCTGCTCACTTATGCAAACAATGGATCATACTTATATTTACTGAGCTACACACTTATACAAACACCACTTTATTTAATGATATAGATAGTAGCTCATAATTAGTGTGCTATAAAATTACTATTACAAGTATACAGTTAACTATGCAGTCACTCATGCAATCACTGAGTCTTGTATATACTTATTTATATACAACATATGTCATATACACTGCCTTTTATTATTCTAGTTTTTTGGACATGTACCAGTAAGAGATATATTTGCACATCAGGACATCCATATACATATTCACTCCCCCAAACAAGTATTATAACATGTAGTCTTAACATCATATATCTATTGAATCTACTATTGACACATCTTTGGGCAGTCACAAACACCCCACCGAACTACACACAGATTCACTCTCCCATACAAATGAAAAGTTAAGTAACCAATAACTAATATAGACTTTGACGTAGCTAGTAACTAACTGGTGCAGCAGTTTACACAACAATTGAGAAAGTAGTACAGATATTCACACAGTTTAGTCACTATCCAATATATTTAGTGAGATACTATTAATTAGTCAAGTAAATAGTCAATCACACTGCTACTAAATCATCCTTCTAGACACTTATACATCCACTCATTCTTCAATGCAGATTGCTATATACATAATACATATTTAAATATGGATCTAAACCATATTTACTGGATGATGTCATCAGTGATGTCATCAGCGATGTCATTTGAGATGTCATCAGTGATGTCATCAGTGATGTCACTGACCATGTCATGAATGATGTAATATGTGACATCATCACCAGTGGATTGCGAGTGCGAGAGTTACAGTTAGTACAACTAACTATAACAGAGGAATTTCAATGGTTTTGTTTGAGTGAAATGTCCAGTTAACTATAACATTCCTAAAACCTATGGTTTTTTCAGTGAATTTCTAAGGTTTTTTAAATGTGAATTCCTAACTATAACCTGCCTGAAACCTATGTTTTTTTCAGTGAATATATATATATAGGCAGGTTATAGTTAGGAATTCACATTTAAAAAACCTTAGAAATTCACTTTAAAAACCATAGGTTTCACACACGTTATAGTTAGGAATTAGCATTTAAAAAACCTTACAATTTCACTGAAATTGTAAGGTTTTTTAAATGCTAATTCTATAACGTGTGTGAAACCTATGGTTTTTTCAGTGAATATATATACATATATCAATCTGCCTTGAAGACTGGGTGGATGTATAAATGCCTGAATGGAGGATTTAGTAGCAATGTGATTGACTGTTTAACCACTTGGATGCTAAGCATATTTTTTGATTCCCATTGAATTTCCATTGAAATCAATGGAAACTCCATGACGAGTTACCCTTGTCATTAGCACTGAAGGGGTTAAGTGACTATTTTAAAGTGTCTCACTAAATATATGGGATAGTGATTAAACTGTGTGAATACCTGTATCACATCACTCTATCTCTTGTTGTGTACACTACTACATAAGTTGGTTACTAGCTATGTGAAAGTCTATCTTAGTTATTAATTAGTTGAGTGAGTATTTGTATGGGATAGTGAATGTGTGTGTGGTTGAGTGGGAGGTGTGTGACTGTCCTAAGATGTGTAAATAGTTGATTTACTAGGTATATGAGGTTAAGACTGTATGTGGAAACAGTTGTTTGGGTGAGTGAATCTCTTTATGGGTATGGTGATGAGTAAATATATTTCTCAATGATACATGTCTTACAAACTAGAAATATAAAAGGCAGTGTATGTGACAGTTGTATATAAATAAGTATACATAAGACTCAGTGATTGTATGAGTGACTGTTGAAAACTGTATACTTGTAATAGTAATTTTATAACCCACTAAGTAAAAGTTACTATCTATACGAATAAATAAAGTGGTGTTTGTAAAAGTGTGTAGCTTAGTAAATGTAAGTATGATCAATTGTTTGCATAAGTGAATAGAATGACTGCATAAGTGAATAGGATGTATGCTGGTATGTAATGTCGATGTAGGTGTATAAGTATATTTAATAGTGTTCTATTGATCTTGGACAGCATGTATGAGTGAATCTATAGGTAAGTGTTTAGATGTGTGTGTAGATGTACGAATCACTTAGTGGGTTTTTAGAAACTGGTATTGGTGTGTCAATGGTTTCAAATATGGTACTCTGTATTTTACAGTTAGTGATGAAAGGTTATACTTGTGTATGATGAGGTGTATCAGATTGTCATGTGGATGATGTCATCAGTGATGTCACTGACTATGTCATGAATGATGCAATATGTGACATCTTCAGCAGTGCATTGCGGGCGCACAAGTTATAGTTAGCAGAACTAACTATAACGGAGGAATTTCTACGGTTTTGAATGAGTGAAATGGCCAACTAACTATAACACCCGTGAAACCTATGTTTTTTCTGTGACTTTCTAAGGTTTTTTAAATGCTAATTTCTAACTATAACGTCTCTGAAACCTATGGTTTTTTCAGTGAATTTCAAAGGTTTTTTAAATGCTAATTTTTAAGTGTGATAGTAGTTATACCTATTTTTTGTACTGTTTTCTACAGTTTTTTAGCTGTTTATTTATAAATATTTTATTCATTAAATGACATTATATATTTTTTTGAAAATTGCAAAAAAATATTTAAAAAAATTCAAACTGAAATATTGATTAATTTTTTTTGTTTTCATTTTTTATTTTAATATATTTATATTATTTTCTTTTAAAAAAAGTTTCCAATTTTTTTTCGGAGTCGCACACTCAAAGCGTACACATCACGGTGGGTGCGTGGATTCTAGACGCAATTTTAGAAAAGTCGTGAAGGATCCGCGTACGGTGTGCGAAGGCTGTGTGTTTTTCAGTTGCATCATTTACATTTAATATTACGTGATGTGCGTGATTGGTATGTGACCAGCTGCGACTCCTGCTCCCGTGCATTTGCAACACATGCGCATTACGGTACGAGACGCTTGCACGTTGGCAGGTCCTGCGTGACGTCATATACGTGCTGGGGCACGCTGGGCGCGCAACTCCCGCAAAAAAAATGATGTTCCAAAATTATATGTATGTGTCTTTAATATACATATTAGGGCAAGAGATTATCTAAGATATTCATAAAAATAATATATTTGTACTTAAAGTAAAATATTATTTTAAAATATATTTTCGAGAAGTTGGGTCCGTGCATCGTGAGCGCTGAGAACCAGGTCAGCAGAGCCGCTGTAGAGCCAGAGAACCAGGTCAGCAGAGCTGCTCTAGAGCCTAAGAAGCAGGTCAGCAGAGCTGCTCTAGAATCAGAGACCCAGGTCAGTAGAGCTGCTCTAGAGCCAGAGATCCAGGTCAGCAGGTCTGCTTTAGAGCCAAAGACCAAGGTCAGCAAGCTGCTCTAGAGGCAGAGAACCAGGTCAGCAGAGCTGATTTAGAGGGAGAGAACCAGGTCAGCAGAGCTGCTCTAGAGCCATTGAACCAGGTCACCAGGTCAGCAGAGCTGCTTTTGAGCCAGAGAACCAGGTCAGCACAGCTGCTCTAGAGCTTAAGAACGAGGTCAGCAGAGCTGCTCTAGAGCCAGAGAACCAGGTCAGCAGAGCTGCTGTAGAGCAAGAGAAACCAGGTCAGTAGAGCTGCTTTAGAGCGAGAGAACCAGGTCAGCAGAGCTGCTTTAGAGGGAGAGAACCAGGTCAGCAGAGCTGCTTTAGAGCCAAGGGACCAAGTCAGCAGAGCTGCTCTAGAGCCAGAGAACAAGTTCAGCAGAACTGATTTAGAGCCAGAGAACCAGGTCAGCAGAGCTGCTTTAGAGCCAGAGAACCAGGTCAGCAGAGCTGCTCTAGAGACTAAGAACTAGGTCAGCAGAGCTGCTCTAGAGCCAGAGAACCAGGTCAGCAGAGCTGGTGTAGAGCCAGGGAAACCAGGTCAGCAGAGCTGATTTAGAAGGAGAGAACCAGGTCAGCAGAGCTGCTTTAGAGCCAGAGAACCTGGCCAGCAAAGCTGCTTTAAAGACAGAGAACCAGGTTAGCAGAGCTGCTTTAGAGCCAGAGAACCAGGTCAGCAGACCTGCTGTAGAGCCAGAGAAACCATGTCAGCAGAGCTGCTTTAGAGGGAGAGAACCAGGTCAGCAGAGCTGCTTTAGAGCCAGAGAACAAGGTCAGCAGAGCTGCTCTAGCTGACACTGACTGACTGACTGACACTGACTGATTGACACTGACTGACACTGATTGACTGACACTGACACTGACTGACACTGATTGACTGACACTGACTGACACTAATTGACTGACACTGACTGACTGACACTGACTGACTGACACTGATTGACTGATACTGACTGAATGACACTGACTGACACTGATTGACTGACACTGACTGACACTGATTGACTGACACTTACTGACTGACTGACACTGACACTGACTGACTGACACTGACACTGACTGACTGACACTGACTGACTACTCTCAACTACTCTACTACTCACTCTCTACTATTCTCTCTCTACTACTCACTCTCTACTACTCACTCTCTGCTACTCTACTAATCTCTACTACTCACTCTCTACTACTCACTCTTTACTACTTTCTATTACTCACTCTCTACAACTCACTCTCTACTACTCACTCTCTACTACTCACTCTATACTACTCTCTCTATTACTCTCTACTATTCACTCTCTACTACTCACTCTCTACTACTCTCTACTACTCTCTCACTAGTACTCACTTTCTACTACTCACTCTTTACTACTCTCTACTACTCACTCGCTACTACTCTCTACTACTCACTCTCTACTACTCTCTACTACTACTCTCCACTACTCACTCTCTACTACTCACTACTATTCTCACTACTCTCTACCACACCCCCTCTACTACTCTACTACTCACTCTCTACTACTCTCTCTCTACAACTCACTCTCTACTACTCTCTTTACCACTCTCTACTACTCACTCTCTACTATTCACTCTCTCCTACTCACTCTCTACTACTCTGTACTACTCACTCTCCACTATTCAATCTCTACTACTCGCTCTCTACTACTCACTCTCTACTACTCTACTGCTCTCTACTACTCTCTCTACTACTCGCTCTCTACTACTAGCTCTCTACTACTCACTCTCTACTACTCTCTACTACGCTCTACCACGCACTCTCTACTACTCTACTACTCACTCTCTACTAGTCTCTCTCTACTACTCACTCTACTACTCTCTACTACTCACTCTCTACTACTCTCTATTACTCACTCACTACTACTCACTCTCTACTACTCACTCTTTACTACTCGCTCTCTACTACTCACTCCCCACTACTCACTCTCTACTACCCACTCTCTACTACTCTCTACTACTCACTATCTACTACTCTCTCTACTTCTCACTCTCTACTACTCTCTCTCTACTACTCTCTACTACTCACTCTACTACTTGCTCTGTACTACTCTCTACTACTCACTCTACTACTCACTCTCTACTACTCCCTACTACTCACTCAACTACTCACTCTCTACTACTCACTCTCTACTACTCCACTACTCTCTACTACTCATTCCCTAATACTCTACTACTCTCTACTACTCTCTCTACTACTCACTCTCTACTACTCTCTTCTACTCACTCTCTACTACTCACTCTACTACTCATTCTACTACTCACTCTCTACTACTCACTCTCTACTACTCTCTTCTACTACTCTCTACTACTCACTCTAATAATCACTCTTTCCTACTCTACTACTCACTCTCTACTACTCACTCTACTACGCTCTACTACTCAGTCTCTGCTACTCTCTCTAATACTCTCTACTAATCTCTACTACTCACTCTCTACTCTCTAATACTCACTCTCTACTCTCTACCTCTCTCCCTCTACCTCTCTACCTCTACACCTCTACACCTCTACCTCTCTACCTCTCTCTACCTCTCTCTACACGCACACATATGCACATATATATATGCATATGCATTTATATATATGTATGTGTGTGTATATATATTCAGTGATGTCATCAGTGATGTCTTTTGAGATGTCATCAGTGATGTCACTGACCATGTCATGAATGATCTAATATGTGACATCATCATCACCAGTGGATTGCGGGTGCGCGAAATATAGTTAGTACAGCAATTTCAATGGTTTTGTATGAGTGAAATGTCCAGCTTACTATAACACCCCTAAAACGTATAGTTTTTTGAGTGAATTTCAAAGGTTTTTTAAAAGCTAATTCCTAACTATAAAAGGCCTGAAACCTATGGTTTTTTTCAGTGAATTTCAAAGGTTTTTTAAATGCTAATTCCTAACTATATAAGGCCTGAAACCTATGGTTTTTTCAGTGAATTTGCAAGGTTTTTTAAATGCTAATTCCTAACTATGGGGCCGATTAGGATGGCGGAAGGACCTGCATCCGTCCGCCACCCCAGAGGTGGAGGGACCGTCTGCAGGGGCAGCGGCGGTCCCTCCGTGCAAATTAGGATGTGACCGCCACGCTGGCGGTCACATACTGTATGTTTAACATTGCGGCGGGTGCTGCTTGAAGCAGCACCTGCCGCAATGTTAAAACTGCATGTTTTACATTTACATGTACAAAGCGGCAGGCATCGCGCGGTGCCTGCTGCTTTGTGCATGTAAATGTTGGGGGGTACCAGAGGTACCCCCCATGTGCACCCCCCACCCCCGTCGCCCTGGGGGCCCGCAACGGGCCCCCAAACACCAATGTCCACATGCTTTTCCATGGCGGAAAAGCCGCCGTGGAAAAGCATGTGTCCTTGCACATCCTAATTTGGCTGACAGTGTCTTGCAGACACCGTCACCAAATAGCCCTACACACCCCGCGGATCAGCGGTGGACGGACCAGCCGTCCGCCGCTGGTCCCACCGCAATCCCACCGCCATCCTAATCTGGCGGTGGGTGTTGTCTGTGGCCGCGGCGGTTAATCCGCATCCTCCAGGCCGGCGGTGGCTTCCGCTGGCCCGGGGGATGCGGATTAACCACCATCCTAATCGGCCCCAAAATAAGGCCTGAAACCTATTGTTTTTGAGTGAATTTGCAAGGTTTTTTTAATGCTAATTCCTAACTATATAAGGCCTGAAACCTATGGTATTTTCATTGAATTTCGAAGGTTTTTTAAATGACAATTTTTAAATGTATTAATTGTTATTTTTTTTATACTGATTTACTACATTTTTGCAGGCAGGTGTTCAGAGGGCACGCCCCCTTTTTACAATGTTCTGCAGCGCAACCCCTGGCGCGTTTGCAGAGGAGGAACTAATTTCCCTTGCATACTGGTGTCCCTGGGGGGAAACTAGCCCACCAGGAGCCTCCAGTATAAGCCAGGGAGCTGCATTACAGAGAGGTGTAATGAGGCCACACCCTTTTTTACACCTCTCTGCAACGCAGCCCCCGGGCATGTTTGCAGAGGGGGAACTAATTCCCATTGCATACTGCGGGTCCCTGGGGGCCAACTAGCCCACCTGGAACCTGCAGTATGCGCCTGGGGGCTGCATTGCAGAGAGGTGTAATGAGGCCACACCCTTTTTTACACCTCTCTGCAGCGCAACCCCTGGTGTGTTTGCAGAATAGGAACTAATTCCCCTTGCATACTGGGGGTCCCTAGGGGCCAAGTAGCCCAAAAGGAGCCTCCAGTATGCGCCAAGGGGCTGCGTTGCTTTGCCCCGGGGGCGGCGGTCCCCGGGGCAGTGTGGGGGGTTTTGTGGACCCCCCACACTTCTTTATCACTATGCTGCCGCGATTTGGTCCCCCCAGGGGGTAATTTTAAAAAAAACAGACCAGGTTTAAAAAAAACAAAATGTCCTTGTGGGACCACCTGGGCAGGCCTAGGGGGTCAGGGTGTATCTACCCTGCCCCCTTTTTGTGTTCTTCACGTTTGGTTTTCTGCTTTCTTGTGCCTTGGTCTATCTACACGCACACATATACACATATATATATGCATATATATGCATTTATATATATGTATGTGTATATATATTACCTACTGGCGGTCGCCAGTAGGTATATATAGTTAGGATTTTTTCTCTATGGGTTTTTTGAAAATTCTATGTCTAATAACTTTGGCGTTTGTGGACGGAATTGGCTGAAATTTTCAGGAAAATGGCACATTTTGTTTCTGAGCAGCCCTTGAAAATTCGGGGGGGGTTCGTCCAGGGGGGGCCGAGAAAAAAGGGGGGTCCCAAAACGTGTTTTTAACATTGAGTTTTCCATAGGGCGGTTGGCCTCACTTTTAGCCCGAACGGCTGAATGGATTTGCACGAAACTTGGCAAAATTGTAGGGACTGGTAGCCCGATGTGCCTTTTGTAGGTCTCAATATATGTGCTCCAGTGGATTTTGAGAAATTAACGTTTAAAAAAAGATATATATCTGTAAGCGCGGACCAGGCAGCGCTCTGGTTCGCGGACTTTTCGCGCAACGGAGCTTTGTGAAGCGAAGCTGATTGGTTCTCCGGCGTCTGTCAACATTCCAAACAGCCCGTAGCGGCCGCCATCTTGTCTCTCGGTAGGATCGAGAGACAAGAGGAGGTCAAAACAAAGGGGGAAATAACTATAAGGGGGCATAGTAGATCCTCGCTGACCCCCTAGGTTTGATGTGGAGGTTTTAAAAGGGCCCCGCGGGGCAAAAAAAAATAATAAAAATAATAATTGAACGGCTGAATGGATTTGCACGAAACTTGGCAAAATATTAGGGACTGGTAGCCCGATGTGCCTTTGCTAGGTCTCAATATATGTGCTCCAGTGGATTTTGAGAAATTAACGTTCAAAAAAAGATATATATCTGTAACAGCGCTCCGCTTCGCGTAACGGAGGTTTGCGAAGCTGATTGGTCATTCTGTCACTGGGCTATAGTTGGGCTACATCTGGCTGATATTTGGGCTACATTTGTTTTTTTGTGTGTCTGGCGGCCATCTTTGGGCTACATTGGGCTACATTGGGCTTCATTGGGCTACATTCGGCTAATTAGCAAATAGCTCATCGCAAACTAGGAATGGTAAAGAATCGCTATTTATTCCTTAAAGTTCGCTATTTAGGAAATGCTAATAACTTTGATGATACATATGGCGGTTCATCTCTAACAAGATAAGAAGCATAGGGATAGATTTATGATGACTGGCGCATCACCAGGGATGTGTTAGTCATTCTGTGCCGCTGTTCCGTCACCTATGGTGTGCTGCATTTACAATGCGGCGCATCATGGGGCAAAAACAGCACAGATGCGTGATGTATCTGTGCCGTAAAGGTGGCGCATTGCTGGAGTTGTATCGCAAGTGTGATGAAGCTCCAGCAAGGGTCGGGGGTGCCCCTGTCGCAGGGTTTCTGTTCTCACACAGAACTGTGGACAGAGGATTGGAACCTCGGCGAATTAGGGTGTCCCAAAACTCACGTTAGTAATCAAAAACTATTTAGCAAGCTAGGTACAGTGTCACATTGGATATAACAAACTCTCAATGTTTAGACAATCCAGAATATGAACTTATAGTACCTCAGGATACGTGGAACTCATGAACAGTCGGTCGTTATAGATTTCTTAGAAACCAGAACATGGAGTTAAGAAGAACAGATGTGTATTTGAAATGTTTATTTACTAATGCCGTCTTCTCAGGCGTAGTACCTTAGATAATAAAAGTACACATATTATCAGTAGCAAAATTACCAGCATAGTTACTAGTACATAAAAAGTGAATGGTGATAGTATGTTAACATGCTGTAAATGAATAAGAGTTAGCAACACTTATAAGCAGCCGCGGGCCGTGGAGGGAGTTACGGTGAGGTAGGGAGGCGGGGAGGGGGAGAAGCAGGGTGGAGAATACAAGTACACATATTATCAGTAGCAAAATTACCAGCATAGTTACTAGTACATAAAAAGCGAATGGTGACAGTATGTTAACATGCTGTAAATGAATAAGAGTTAGCAACACTTATAAGCAGCCGCGGGCCGTGGAGGGAGTTACGGTGGGGCAGGGAGGCGGGGAGGGGGAGGGGCAAGGTAGAGAGGGCTCCACCCTGCTTCTCCCCCTCCCCGCCTCCCTGCCCCATCGTAACTCCCTCCACGGCCCGCGGCTGCTTATATCTCACCCTCCCTAATACACATATTATAATTTTTGCTAAGAAGGTCTCTTTGTGTTGGTTTAGGGCGTGCCCATACTTTAGTGTCTTAGATTTGAAGGAATCACATCAGCATACACCAGCTCTCTCTTCATGTGAACCGCATCAACTGTTGTGTATGTGTGTTCGGCAAAGCAATATAAAACCCGCCTCATGCCCAGAATTGGCAGAAGTTGCACTTATGTTATGAGTATGAAGTCGTGGAGATCAGACCTCATAACAATTCTGTATCGTGTTGTTCTTGAAACTTTAGCACTCGCTGTACAGATATAGTTTAACAAGTAAAGCAGATAGTAGACCAATAACATATTATTCTCATGTAAACCACGATGAACTACTAGGTGGAAAGCTAAAGCAACAACTAAGTGTCGTGTGCAGAAGTTGCAAAAAAGGAAAAATGGCGTTTAAACCGGTAATGAGCCCATGCTAACTTAACACGGTGTAAAGATATCCAGGACCTAGATGACACCTCCTCATGATCCGGAAACGAACTGAATAAGATAATAGAAGTGCCATCTCATGAGAGCAGATTGCAAGTTTATATGTGGACGGTCCGCAAGGTAAAGCATTAAAAACTAGGAAAATTCAATGCTAAAGAAAAATAAAACAGCCAAGTACTTTATCGAGTCTTAAGCCAATAGGCAAGGTAAATAATAAAAACTTGACAAATAAGTCAATGAATTGTCAATGAAATGCTAGTACTCAGCATATCAAACATGAAAAAGGTCTATGACATAACTGTGTATGCAAAATAAGCTGCAACAGCCTCCAATAGGAAGTCACCGTCTTCATCCGAAAACAGTTCAGCCATCCAATTTAAAAGCGGAAAAGAACATACGTGCTCTCCCAGCACCGGATCCTCTATCACCATCAGAGGACAGCTCGGTGGGTTTTCAAGAAAGCTGTGTTCCAAGAAAGACTGTGCTGCCGCCAGTAAATTCCAGGGACCAAGTAGTCCATGCATCAATGCCACAGCCATAATCCTTTCGCCAGGACAAATCAACTCGTGAGTAATGATAGGAGTCATCAGCTGATTAAAGTCGACGTCAGGAGAAACCGGTCCGCAGAGACACAAATCAATGGCCCAATCGAAATCACAGGTCAGGCAGTGAAATACAGGCTGGACACAGG